>NC_056739.1:1938879801-1939002301 GCF_019279795.1 Protopterus annectens | reverse complement strand
TGTGAGTGTGTAACAACTGGTCTTAATGTGGAGCGGGATTTGCAAACTTCTTATATGGTGGGCCAAGTATATATCACAATGTACACTGTACAGGGATAACAGATATGAAATAGCCAAGAGGCTGAGGTGCAAATCCATAACAATAAATGTGACATCAATGACAGCTGAATAATGTTATCTACCATTGTATTACCCAGGGAACACTCACAACCCACGTTTCAGACACACACACACACACACACACACACACACACACACACACACACACATACACTTGCCTAGGCAACACCCGCTATGTTGGTAGTACCCTGCATATTGCCCACTGATAGTAACCATGGTGTGATTGCAGTGGGCTACAGAGGGCATGACACCCTGTCCATCAGTCCAATAGGCATGTACATGCCGACAGTGCACCTTCCACATGTTCCTCACTGGACACCTGCAACACCTGTGGTGCCATCAAATGTGACCCCCAAAGGACATACCATGCCTAAAACACAAGCCCTATATGGACAGATGCCACTGACACCAGGGAATACTGTATGTAAAATGTATTAAAATATTTAGACCTGGAAATTTACAAAAAAGAGGAAAGTTTAGAAACAAAAATATACAGAAAACCTACATATTGTAATATGTTTCTACACTACAGTAGTGCACATGTTTTATAATAGATTTTGTTTAGCCTATTCAATTTACTGAGTGTACTGTGGCTTGGTAAATAAACGTTGGCCAGAAAGAATTCAAATTGCCGTTTTTTCTCCGTTTCTACACTGGTTTTTGGATTTTTGGAGTTTTTGTTTTGTTCACCGCTACAAGCTTTTTTCTTTGGTCGTATTGGTGGCAGAGAAATGGAGAAGCAGGCGGTCCCTGCAAATTCTTCACAGGAAGACTTTGGTCTTACTCGAAAGTTGATTGGTCAACTAACTGAGCTTATCAACTTACTGACACCAGTGGCTTTGTCCCTGTTAGATACGCAAGGCAGAAATGTAGCAGAACTTCCCCCAAGGACCGAAGGGTTTACAAAAAAAGATAGCAAGAAAAGTACTGCGAATAAGGAGCTTATTGGTGAAAGAGGGGACACCAGCTTCCATTCTGAATCAGTTTTGGAAAGTTTTGATCCAGCAAAAACACCGAACGTATTAAGGGACTCCACAGGAACTAATGAGAACTTTTGCGATGAGAATATTGTTAACCTGAGGAACGAAAGGGGAAACAGCAAACCCCAAAGAGGTGCTGAGGCAACAGGTACTGTTACTCCTTGCCAGGAGTTAAATGACTGGTTACGCTATAAATATGTATTTAAAAGTAACAGTAAAGAAAACAATGTGCAAATTAATAACAATACATACAGGGAGAATTTAAACTCCCTTTCCAAGCTAATGAACAAACATAGAATTTTGAATATTGAGAACACCTATTTAACAGAATGTATTTTGAAGGAAATTGTGCCCAAAGGGCTGCGTTTATATAAATATCCAAATAATGTTGTGACAGGTTCCTTATTTCATAAGGAACTCATAGAAGTTTTTAATAAATGTAGTATTGAGGTACTGAAATTGATGGTAAGGGAAAATATGAGAGTGCAGGAAGATTTACACAAAGAAATAGAAGTGCTGGACCAATGTATTAAAAATGATTTGATATTTTCCATAGAAGAGGAAAAAGAAAAATATTTTAATATTAGAAAGGATATAGAGAGGGAGATAGAAAATTTAATACAAAGAAAAATAAAGAAAATGGAATGTGATATATATGAATATAAACATAATTTAAGTTACCCCAACCCCCTACATAGGAGATATGGTAAGGACGTTTATTACCAAGGAGATGACAAAACAGGACCTACGGGTATAGAAGAAGAAATTACCCAACTGGAAGAAGGTTATGGATATGAAGATGAGTTTCCCCCCTTAAGGAGGTCTGAGAGGCTTATGAATAAACAAGGGAACAGGCAAACAAATTTTCAATGGAGATGGGGGAGAAGGGGGAGGGGGAGGTACTAACCATACCTAACCTCCCTGAAACTTCAAAAATTACGAATGTGGGGAACAGATGGTCCTTTGACAATTTTAACATTTACAATTTTAGTCATTTGGTTTTAAAGGAAGGACCCTTTAGATTATTATCTAAAGGGTTGAAATGTATACCCAACACCAAGGGTGATTTAGCAAAATCCCTCCTTGATATTAGGTTGTTTCTAAGGAAAATAAATTTGAAAATTTTATTTCCTAGTAACATAACAGCCCCAGCCCCTACTCTAAGATGGAGAACCACCTACAATCCACCTATATACCCCCAATTAAAGAATTTAGAGAGAATATTAGAAAAAGAAATTAGAAAAGAAAATGAAATATCAAAATAACCTGGGGACAGAAGAGAAGCAGTTGTTATATGAAATGAAAAATGACCCCAATTTAAGGGTTATGAAACTGGATAAAGGGGGTGGGGTGGTAATAATGGATAAAATTGAATATGATAGTAAGATGTATAATATTCTTTGGGACAATACAAAATATGAATTGGTCTCTAAAAATGAAATTAATATTGCTTACAACAAAATAGATATAAATTTAAAAGATATGTTATATGAGGGGCTTATCGATCAAAAAACATACCTATTTTTGAAAGTGGAAAAACCTAAAATTCCTTCAATTTTTGGAATTCCAAAAGTTCATAAAAATGAGTTGGACCCCCCATTAAGACCAATAGTCTCAGCTGATGGATCCAAAACTCATCCATTAGCTAAATATATAGATAATAAAATTAAGAATCTATGGTTAGACAAAGAACAAATTCTAAAAGATTCCTGGGACTTATTAAAAGTCATTCCTAGTGTAAAAAATCTGGACAATATTTTATTTGTCACTATAGATGTGATTGACCTTTTCTCATCCATTCCATACAATGAAGGCACAGAAATGTTTGAGGAAATATTGTATGAGAGTAAAAACCTTACTAATAATGAAAAGCAGGTAAATGTATGGTTAATGGAAATAGTGTTAAATAATAATTTTCTATATTTTAATGGAGAATTTTTTAGGCAGAAATAAGGAGTAGCCATGGGTGCTGCCTGCGCCCCAACTTACGCAAATTTAGTACTGGCCAGATGGGAAGAGAATTTGTATTAAATTCTCAATTCAATTCCCATTGGGTGCTCTACCATAGATTTTTGGATGACATAGTACTGTTTTGAACTGGGGGGAAAAAAAGTTTGATGAATTCATGATTTACCTCAACCATACTACTAATTTTCTAAAGTTTACACATAAATTATCAAAAAATGTATTACAATATTTAGACCTGAAAATTTACAAAAAAGAGGAAAGTTTAGAAACAAAAATATACAGAAAACCTACATGTTGTAATATGTTTCTACACTACAGTAGTGCACATGTTTTATAATAGATTTTGTTTAGCCTATTCAATTTACTGAGTGTACTGTGGCTTGGTAAATAAACGTTGGCCAGAAAGAATTCAAATTGCCATTTTTTCTCCGTTTCTACACTGGTTTTTGGATTTTTGGAATACTGGTATCATACTATCAATGTAGGTGTAGGGTCACCCTGCTGTCCATTAACAGTTTCCGTCGCATGAGACCAGGACTGGCACATCTGATGATAACACTCTGTGTACAAAACATGGGCCAGACAGCCAACGTACAGATCCACATGTCATTGTACATGCATGTGGGAGGAGTGCACATCCCAGACACTGTCCATATCATGGACTAAGGAACACATACATGGCAAGCAATGCACAGCATTGGCCACATACAATAGTCACCCAGGTGACTGGATGGTGAATACAATACCCACGTGTGGGCATTTCCAGACACTACACCCCTGAGCCACATTGCAGACCATTGTCATGTGGCCTGATGCCAAGGTATACCCATCACCTAGCCTTGTATAGCCATCTGGCAGCGTCAACCACAACACATTCATGAAGCAGTGCACCCATGCATTTCAGTACTGGCACTCATGTCTGTGTCTGTGGTGTACGATATGTATGACCAGATTCACAATCACTACAACCCTCATTGGCTTACTGAAGCATGCTGTCTGATGTCAGACACCTCCACATACCCTTTGCACATATAACCTCCGTATGACCCCTGTGGTGCATGTGATACCTGTGCAGTACTGAGTTGTGGCAATCCCACTAGTGATGAGTTGTATTCCTGGCCATGCCAAGTGTGTGAATGTGTGTGCATCCCTGTAAGAGTGTGGCTGTGTTGACGCTGACACCTGTTCATGCAGACAGGTGCGTGTGCTACACCTACTACATAGCTACCACATCCCTCTTGCAGATGTCACTCACCATCACATATACATTCTGAGGGCTCCCCAACATGTAACCTATGTGGCGCATCCACTAACTGCATGGACATGTGATAGCACTACATAGTCATCAGGGGATTGATACCCGGTACTAGTAAGTGTGTGACACAAACATGCTTAAGTTTTACTCCCACCCTTCCCTGACTTTTCTGTGACTCTGTCTGCCTCTCTCACTCCCTCTCTGGTGGATGTGGAGACTTACACCTGCATTGCTTAGGCAGCAGCATGAGTATTTTAAGTGATGCTCAGGATCAGCTGATGGCCTCTGTGTGAATTGCAGCCATCCTCTAGCTGATTGCAAGTAGAACAGCTGTGGTAACATTCCCATAGCCAATTGCATGGAAACACACACCAATATCTAGGAACATCATGTTGGTGTTGGGCTTTTCATTCACTGTGAGCAGGAACTCGATCTGTTTTTTGGCAAACAGCATATCAAATGGACTGGGGATTTACCTCTAACAACATACACTGTGGAAACAGGCCAACAGATGGGAGAGGGATGTGCCTGACCTGACTACAGACTGTAAGTACTGCTATACTGCATTTGGAGTAATGTTGGTTTAACAGGGTGTGTGTGGTTACGGCTGTCCTAAATGTTTTCATAGCTGCCATGTCAGTGCTATGTTTATGAGGGAACACCCATCTGTAGGTCATCTGCAGACTGGCCAGTGTGTGGTGCCTTTTGTTTCAGGTGTTACCCACAGATCACCTATTTGTAAACTGCAGAAGGTAGTGTGAAGATTGCAGTCTGTAGATGGTGACAGCCGTGAGAGTTACTGACTTCATATCCCTCATAGGACATACGTTGCAACAAACCCAGTTACAACAGTAAATGTATGAGGTTATCACAGCAACATGTCAGTATTGGCCCTGTGTATGTGCCTCCAGCCACAACCCTGTCAACCTTCGTCAACCTTTGTACATATGTCATGGAGTAAGGGGTGCATATGTGCTGTACACCATAATTAGTGACATCATATCTGATAACAAGCCAGTGAGATATCAGACTGCTACACATGTTATGTATAGTAGGGGTTATATTTGATGACATAACCTGGACATTCTGTAGTTGTGTGTACAGTACTGAGGTCTGTGTACTTATGGTGATTGTCAGCAGTGTGTGTATTGTTAATATGTACCTTGCCCTGTGTACACACTGTGGTAGATGTCATTGTTCTTGGTCCTGTTCTATCTGATGTTACATGCTTCTCCACTTTATGTTACCCTATCGGCTGACATGTTTGTAGGGCCATACATACACATGTCCCATACCACAGACAGGCAACGGAGCATATTGTGTAGCGGCCCACTATATGTAGGGTTAGTGTGCGAGTGGCACATATTGAGGTTGGTGTTGAACAGATAGTTCATAAACTGTAATAATATGCTAGCATACCATATGTGACTGGGGCTGTGTTCACATTGGTTGTGGTTATGCACTGTCACACAGGTGTATGTTACTCTGCTGTGGCTTGTCTGTAGAGCCTGCTATATATGCAGGTAAATGTGCATTCCCCTACAGGAAATGTAGGCCAGTGTTGAGCCGGTCTGCCTGTAGCCTACACCGTACTTTGTTACATGCCTAGCAGCTTAGTGTACTTACCCAGTGAGATGTAATGTCCAGATACTTGCCAGATGTACTGCCACCAGGCCACCATAACAGTCATGTATGTCAGACAGAGCAGTGGGATGCTGTACAGATGTATGTCATAATCTAGTGGGTTGTATGTGGCAGTAGTCTGTACCAGCAGTTAGTATGTGGCAGGACAGGCAGGGATGTGTAAATGCATAAACTATGTGGGCACATGTATATCAGTAGTTATGTGTTATACCCATCTACATGGCTGTTAACATCCACATTATCAGGATTGGTCCACATGTCTTGCACTAAGGGGTTATGTGTATACCTCTGGACTGTCCAAAGTGTGTCAGACTGTCCACATATATTGATATAATACAACAAAAAGAACGAAACAGCAACAAAGAAAATATAACGGCCAGAAAACCAAAATGAATTTAATAAAAGCACTGAATACTGTCATGTCTCGGCTGAAAAGCCTTCACTCCTTGAAGGCTTTTCAGCCAAGATGTCAGGGTATTCAGTGCTTTTATTAAATTTATTTTGGTTTTCTGGCCATTGTATTTTCTTTGTCCACATATATTGGCCATTATCCCTGCTGTAGTCCACAGGAGCATTACGTGTTAGCAGTGGTACTGTACTATGATGTCCTTCGGATGTCTGTCAGTAGCCAATGGTGCACATGTTAAAACCAGATGTGATCTCCCACACACACCATGTCTGTGAAGACACTCCCTATTACAGTAGCAATAGTCTACAAATATACCTGCTATATATACCTGACATCCCCTTGCACTACAACGTTGGGACTATAGGGTCTGAGGTAGAGCTACACTCCATGTTCAGGACATATGGTGAGGATATATGTACATATGATTATCCAGATATCTATATAGACATACACATACACATATCGACATACATAGATGGCTATGTATATGTACATAGCTATACTAATAAACACCCAGATATATACATATACCAAACAATATATGTCTACACATATACAGATAGAGATACATATGCACATATACTTATGGATATCTACATATATATTGACAGTAGCAGGTATATCAGAATAGATATGTATGCAGAATATAGTTACTGATATCTACATATATACAAACATAACTATGCATATCTGTACACATAGGATGTGTATACATATATAGCTATATATACATATATCTATATATGCATATATGCATATCTATATATATACATATATCTATATATACATCTATGTATATGGGAGCGATACAGAATCCTGAAAGCCCAAAGTCTTGAAGACCATCATGGGTGAGCTGCCTTAAGGTATATGGATGTACATTACCATACAATTCACCTTGGTTAAATGCAGGCCTACTGCCACCTGCCATACAGACTGTTCTGTTTGTCAGTGTGCTTGTGATGGTATCAGTTGTGCCTTGTTATTTAACAGTTACATCCCATTGTGTGAACTGAGGTCTCAACCCCCTAGGGATTGTCTACAGGGTGTAGATAGAGGCTGCTGAACTATACATCTGCATTACTTACTGTTGATTGTTTGGTATCCTGTGGACCAGTCTGTCTTTACTATTGTACTACTTGATGGCCTTGGCCCGGACAGCAACATTTGTTAACTTTTCTAGACTACTGTAACAGTATAACTGTTTCACAGTTGCATTACTCAGTTTATATGGATGTCTGTATCTAAACAGATATACCACATGGTATATACAACTGTAATAGTACAAAATAAAGCTTTCCCAGCTATGCAAACCTGTGTGTGGTGTTATATCCTTTGATTTCTCTGTGGGTAGATGTTGAAGGCAATGATTGTCATTTGTATGGGTGGCTCATACAGTCTCCAGTTGGTAAGGTGGTAACTGTAGGGATAGTGGCTGTTCCATATTGTGTGCACCTACTACATATGTATCTTACTATACATATCTCTTCGTGTGTATGTGTACTTACATATATCTATCTATATATATATATATATATATATATATGTGTGTGTGTGTGTGTGTGTGTGTGTGTGTGTGTGTGTGTGTGTGTGTGTGTGTGTGTGTGTATATATATATATATATATATATATATATATATATATATATATATATATATATATCTGCTTACATATATATAACTTGCTGTATATATTTAGACATATAGATGTAGACATATATATATATATATATATATATATATATATATATATATATATATATATATGTATGTATATATATATATATATATATATATATATATATATATATATATATATATAGATGTAGGCATTTGTATGTACATATGTTTATATATATATATATATATATATATATATATATATATATATATATATATATATATATATATATATGCAGATAGGTAGTCGGTGTCCCTGCTGAACGATACTCTCACCAAAAAACTGGAACACAATGTAAATAATGTAGTGAGGCATCAAACACAAGGAGAAGAGGTAGCTGAATATTGGATAAATCACTAAAATCCGGTCAAAAAATTCTTGAGGCTCACGAAAATCCAAAAAGATCCTTTATTAAAACACACAGAATGAATAAGCGCTTTCGCGTGGCAAGTCCACGCTTCATCAGATGTCAATTTGTAACAACTGTTGCATATATATATATCTGCTAGAACGCGGGAAAAACTTTCTAAATTGATTAAACAGCTGAATCTGCATTTAAAATTGGCGCTAAACAATTGCGCTTGTTGACTCAATATTAGTTAACTTCTCTGTATTTAAAAAACTATAGATGCTTATAATTCTAAAACATGGTTATATGCCAACTAAAAATGTATGTCAAATATCGGATGGGGACCCCCATTCGACATTGTATATAGCCGACCCTTTTTTTATTATTTAGTATAGGGCCTTAGGGTCATTTTGTGATGTTGATCAGACTAAGATATCAAACATGAGTAAAGCGCATTAACAAAAAATCAATATATACTAAATCTTGCACTTCATAGTAACAATATTGATTGAATTTATCAGTAAGTGTAGTGCTAACTCCATCATGAACATCTATTGCAAAACATAATCAACCCATGCATTTATAGCCAAAACATATAAACCCTGTTAAAGCAAAACGCTGTTACCTTGAAAACATAAACATACTGAGACATTTGCTTAATTTACAAAAACATTAGGTATGTATTAACCTATTTTATATGTTACTGAAGGTAACTAAAATAAAACAGCATGTCTGTTTGCAAAAAACCGGACATAAAAAACACCTATGTGGCAAATGCTAGCTGTGTAATACATAGCCTAGTAGCAAAATTAATAAAATTGTAGATGGTCAGCTGATGAATTATAGTTGAATTACTTCAACGCAAAATTTCTTACTTAAAAAACCCTTTACCGTCGTCATTTGTAAATGGGTAATATATGTATGAAAAAATATATGTATATGTATATATATATCCCATTTCAAAAATATATTGCATATATATATGTATGTAACCTATATGTATATAAGCCCATTTCAAAAATAAGAATGTATAAAACATTATATATAAATATACCATTATATTATAACCCAAGTACCGACCTATCAAGCACATGCTTGACTGATCATAGCTTGAGTAGTGTAGCAAAATCAATATAATAGGAGTCATTAACGAATACAAGAATGAAATTAAAAAATGCAGTAAAAAATAATAGAAAATATATGTGTAAAAATAAGAAATATATCATTAAATATATGTTGATATATATCAAAAGAAATATATAAGTATGTAACAAATGTAAAATTATCATGATAGTAATACTGGCTTAATAGAAAAAGAATGATTTATGCCTGGGGGTATATGCGCTCCTAATTTTAGAATCCATTTCAGTTCCGTGAGAGCCATATATATATATATATATATATATATATATCTGCTTACATATATATAACTTGCTGTATATATTTAGACATATAGATGTAGACATATATATATATATATATATATATGTATATATATATATATATATATATATATATATATATATATATATATATCTATATAGATGTAGGCATTTGTATGTACATATGTTTATATATATATATATATATATATATATATATATATATATATATATATAAATATAGATGTGTATGTGTGTGTTTGTGTGTGTGTGTGTATGTGTGTGTATGTATATATTTCTATATAGTTATATCTATATCTACATTTATAGATATGTTTTATCTGTTTAGATATTAATTTATATACACACACACATACATCTACATGTTGAAATACATGCCCTGTACTGCTGAATAACTGGGCTGGATGATATAATTGTGAAAACATCAGGGTTATGTATATCTGACTTGGCTTAGTGGTAAATCACTTTGGCTATGGCATGTGGGGTCCTGGGTTCTTGCTTTGCAAAGACTGCTTATTTTGTTGCTGGGCAGAACAACTTCTGTTGGATACAGAAAGATTAAGGCACTTTTGAGCAGTTGTAAGTGGGTCTGCACGGGTTTGCACGGAGGTAAGCACTGCTAACTTCCAGTTACAGTTTCTTATACTCAGTTAGCTTCTAAATTGCTTAACCAGTGTAGCCATTGCTTACACCCCATGCAAACAGGCTGAAACCTGCTTACTACTGCTTAAAAGTGCTTACTCCCACTTACCCCTGTGCCAGTTTCTTTAAAAGAAAATAAAGGGTTAATAGGAAAGTGGTGAAAAAGGGGCACAAAGAGTGCAAGACAGTAGGGGAAATAGCTAGGGATGTGCAGGAAGGGTCTGGGGAAGGTCCATAGCTGCCCATTTCTACTACAGCAACTGCTGTGCATATACACTGAATTTGGAGGTAGATTTGGACACTCAAACCCCTGAGAGAGGGGTGAGGACAACAATAATAAGTTGTGATGCCAATTAGACCAGATTACATGTGTCCAGTGGACATGTGTGCGAAATGGACAGCTCTTTATGGGGCAAGATTTTTTTTTTTTTTGGGAACAGATTGCCCTTTTTTTTTTGTTTCAGGTGAGATTGAGATGTTGGGGTGGGGTAGTAGGTATATTTGGGGAGGTCGGTTGGGTAGGTTAACAGACAAGATAAACAAGATGCATACAGGGGTGGTATATGACACATATGGGGGATAAGAAACCATATGCCAAGACCCTGGAAGAAAACACAATGAAGCTTACGGACAGCGTGACTTAGTCAAGCCTTGTAGTTGTTGATTTAACAGTGTAGTCCACTGAAATCCACAGGATAAAAATGCCAAGGAACAAAGCTTTTCAGCTGTTAAAATAGTTTAATCCAAGCATTCGCTTCACAGGAAAAAACACTGAAATCACACTAACGCTCCAAATGCAAGTATGTTTTTGTTTCAAAAACTTCCTCAGATGTGGGCTGGTAACTGCATCAGTGCATATGTATATATATATATATATATATATATATATATATATATATATATATATATATATATATATATATATACATCAATTAACATTTAAAACCACCAATCTCATGCTGCATAGTAAATGAGGCATAAAAAGTACTATTGACCCATTTTGTACTAATGATAACAATCAGATATCATACCAGTTGTCTAAAAGTTTACACATATGGGGGATGAACACCTTGATGGGGAAGGGTGTTGGGAAATCAGAAGCCCATGAGCCACATAGTGGAAACAGTGGGACTGAGGTCCCCATCCATGGGTAGTCACCACTGCACCTTCACAGCCCTGATGGTGGCTGTGCTGTGGGCTGAGCCGCAGAGCCAGACTGATGCTCTAGCTGTGACACACACCCCTTGAGCTGGTGTAGAAGATCACCAAGCTGCTGGTTGAGCTCTCTGTGCACCATGACCCTGACTTGGAGATGGGTGACAGGTTCCTGTTCACGCCGACTCCCAGGGTGGTAAGCCCATCCCCATCTCCATAGGCAGTTCCACCCGAAGGGGGTGCAGGACCAACGGACAGGGAGGTCCTGGGTAGGGCCCCAGACATGCTGGTGCCTGGTTCCATGGCCAGCTGAGGTGGGACAGATGGGTCCGCTGTGATCAGCCTTCCCAAAAATGCTATAGTGTTTAGATTTCATCATCATATGTAGGTTAGTAATAGTCACCACATTCCAGGGTTAGGTATAACAGCATGCATAGATATTCCCATTAACCCAGACACCAGATACGGAACAGTTGCATAGCAAACAGAACACATGTATATATGGGACCAGAGTGGTAATAAGAACAGCATGTAAGTACATTGATGGCACCATGCCACCAGTGTTGGAATATTTCATTATAGAGCATGCATGTGCACAATTAATATATTTATCAAACAATTGGACATTATCTGAACATAGGTGTCATTACATACCAGTTAGGGTGGGTATGTTGATTATTGTTGGAGATATGGTGGGGGGGAGAAAGATGTCAATTAACAACTAGTATATTCCGGTAGTCCACATTACACTCCTAGTCAGTGCTGTTATCTGTTGCTTACAAGTCTTACTACATTACCCTATAGCCTTAGTTTGGACAGTGATATGGCTCTCATCATCGCTATGCATGAACTGGTTTTACCTGCAGTATACACCTCTTACTTGGTATACCTGTGCAGGGAATGTTTGTTAACACTAACTGTTTCCACACATACTCCCAGATTCTGGGTTGATGTTGTGAACATAGCCACCCAACACTTTCTGCACAGACTCTGGCCATGTGTTGTCCACATGCAGGTGTGGTGGGACATATCTAGAATATTGCCCTCTTCAATCTTTAGTGACCTGACACACACATATACATGCTTTCCTACACAGTTGTATTATGTAGCACAGTGTGGGTGACAGTGATCAGTGATACGTTATTATTCAGAGAAACTGCAACACTCACAATTGCCTACAATACCAGAGTGAACAGTACCAGTACAGGTTATTATGGTCTTTATTTCTCAGCACAGTGTTCGTATCCGACGTACCTGTGGGAGCAATATTTGTTAGCACTACCTGACTGTTGCCACACAGACTCCAAGATTACACATTAGTATTATGTACATACATCTCACTCTGTTACTGTACACATGCTGGTCACAGCTTGACAACATGGGGGTGTAGATAGGACATACTTGGCTTATTACTCTCCTAACAGTTTTGGGGATTGCTACAGTGACAGGTTTGTTCTCATAGATGTTTGACAATCACTTGTATTGCCTGTTTTGCTGGCTAAACATCTGGGATCATCCCACAGACTTACCAGAGGGACAGGCAGCAGATATGGGCCCATATACTGGACATTCTGGCCTCATCTGTACAGTTGTGGGGTATGATTCTGTCTGCAGCCTACTTCTACTCCCAGGATTCAGACCATGGCTATGTCTGCCACAACTTAAACACACTGTCCATCACAGTTGTGTCTGCTATATAGATATTGCTGTATATCTCCTATTTGCTTTCTGTCTTATTAATCCCCTGTGCTTTTGCATTCTGACCTTGTATTACAACACTCTTATAGAGATTTCCTAGACAGTTGTATGTTGCAGGACAGTGTGGGTGACAGTAATGTGTAATACCTCATTATTCAGAGCAACTACATCATCGCACTGCCATACAATACCAATGTAAACAGTACCAGTACTGGGTATCATTCTTGTATTTCTGGGCACAGTGTTGGTATCTGACAGACCTGTGAGAGAAATGTTTATTAGCACTACCTGAATGTTCCCACACACAGTACCAGATTCCACATTACTATTCTGCACATACATCTCACTCTGTTACTGTACACAATCTGACCACAGCTTGCCAAGTTGGGGTGTAGATAGGACATACGTGGCTTGTTAGTCTCATAAGGTATTGGGGAGTTGCTGGCGTGCCAGCTTTGTTCTCATAGATGTGTGCAATCAGTTGTATTTCCTGTTTGCTGCTTATACATCTGGGATCATTTCACTGATTCCCCAGGGGGACAAGTTGATAGGCAACAGATATGGGCATCTTTACTGGACATTCTGGGTATATCTGTACAGTTGTCGGGTATGATTCTGTATGCAGAGTACTACCAATGGCAGGATTTGAACCATGGCTGTGTGTGCTAAAAAAACAACAGTTTACATCTGAGTTGCATATGCTATTCGGGTTTTGTTTTCCGCATTTTCCCTGTTTACTGTCTATGCGTCTCTCAGTTGTACTAAATGGCCTTTGGGGTTACACCTGTCATATACAGCAATTAATACACGTTCAATTTATGGTGCACTTTGTGGGTAACAGTGCTTAATACAACAGTACTATTACATGATTGAAAATCTACATTACCATTTGATACCAGAGTATACACATGCAGTCCAGCAGTTAAACCTTTATTGTCAGGCTATTACACTTTTATTGACATACAAACAATATGAGACTCTTCCTGCCATATTCTCTAGTGTATGCAGTACTTGCCTTGAACAATACAGGTTTTCTACAGGCAATTAATTTACTACTACTTTTAGTTTTATTTCCTATGACAGTAAATGCATGAGTATTACTGACCTGCCTCACGTCACAACCTCGCCAGGTGACTTATGTGGGCCTCCTAGTTTGCAGCCCACTCCATTGCAGCTGTGGGGGACATAAGAGGAATATTTAGCCATACCTATCCATGATATACCTGAACTGGCAATTATTACACACATAGTGGGGTGATACTTACAACTGGAACATTCCCTGCTGCTCTAGCCTCTTGGATCCACTCCTCCAAGAGGTCCCCCTTACGCTGATTCAGGTCCACATAATGATGCCTGACCTGCTCACCAGTTTGGTGAGCCCTGGTACTGGCGCTGCAGCAGTCTCTTATCATGGTCTTTGATAAGGAGTCCTGCCATGACTTTGGACTCCTGGATGCACCAGCGCTGCACCTGAAAGCCCACACCTTCTCCCCTTACTGCCATTGTGCCTGCAAAGGGAAGCTACAACCAGTTATAAGATGTATTTCCACCTCTTGGGTTTAAGTAGGGCCAATTTCCCGCACTTTTCCATGATTGGCCAGTTTTGAAAAGGCTAGGCTATGGGCAAACCTGCTTACCTAGGGTTGGCATTGATTAAAGGGGTATAACACTGGGGACATTGAGTTAGCTGGCCTACACATTGCTTACACCTCCTAAGCTGGCCTGTGCAATGCTTAGCATTGCTTACATTAGACTTTGCATCATAATTCCTGAGTTATTATTCATTACACCTTATATGTATGCCTGGTATCCATGGTTCATGTGTACATACACTGTATGGGGTCCTTGTGTTTTATTGGGGACTTCAACACCCTATTGCAATTACACCTGACTTCCGGACTTACTGCTGTACTCCGGTTCACATATTTATTTTATGTAGTTGGTTAAGGCACATATGTCTGTATACTGATTCCTTTCACAGGTTCAGATTGGTTTTACTATGGTGAGGACTTGTTTGCTGATACCTCATTTTTCCGTACTTCTGTGTTGGCTTGGTTGTCAACTACTGTGACTATGGTGTATAGGGTCCTAGGTTCGAGACCTGCATGGCTGTTGATTTTGTTGCTGAGCAGAACAAGGGACATTGGATACAGAGTTATTAAGGCACTTTTGAGCAGTTGTAAGCGGGTTTGTGTGGGTTTGCGTGAGGGTAAGCAATGCTAACCTCCAGTTAAATATGCTTGCAGAGAGTTAGCTTCCATATTGCTTAACATGTGTGCGCATTGCTTACCCCCACGCAAAAGGGCTTAAACCCACTTACTAGTGCTTACAAATGCGTATTCCTACTTACTACTGCTTAATTATGCTTACACTTGCTTACTAGTGCTTAGTCCTGCTTACCATTGCACTAGTTGAGACAGTAATGTCTACTGGTTCTTGGGAAGGTGGGGGATTTGGAAGCTGTATGGAGTTATTATTCATTGCACATTTTACCTTCCATTTCTATCCATGATTCCTGTGTACATATCCTGTATGGGGCAAATGTGATTATCTGTGGACTTTGCAACATTATGACACTGACACCTCACATCTGCATTTAATGCAATACCCCAGATCACATATATGTTATTTAGTAGGTTATGCAACTAAAATATTGGTCATAAAGTGATTTGACATGGAAAATGGAATGTGCTGCAGTGGGACTCAAACCTGCTTCATTTGCATTAATCTTGCTTTTTATCCTCTTCAGCCATTTAAGCTGCATTAACCATAGCTAAGCAATGGGCAAACCTGTGTATCTACAGTTAGATTTAATCAGTTTCATAAAAAAAAGAAAATGGTATATCTTTATATTGTTTCTGTTTACTATTACTGTTGTACACGTGGGGGATGTTGCTGGGGGTATTCGGACACCTATGAGCGGTCTCACTCATTCTTTTGGGCTTTCTGCTGTTCTTCATTGTGGGGGCATGTATATTCTAAGAGCTCTGCTCTCAGACACGCCCCCTGCACTCTTATATTATCTGTGTAAGATTAGGAGCTCAGGCAGCACGCTTTCATTAATATGCATGGCGCACTGCCATCCTGCTCCTAAACAGCCACTTCCATGCAGGACTAAGCTAGTCCTGCATGGAAGAATAGTAAATCCGGGGGCAAGAGTACCTTTCTGAAAGCATAAATACAGACAAACTTGCTGTTAAGAAATGATAACCATTTTTATATATTACATTATAGAACAAATGCCACATCTTGGCACTTTTTAAATGAATACCTGTGTAATCTTGAGAGAAATATTTTATTTGGAAATTTATAACCAAGTTAACTGTGAATTCTATGAAGTACACAATAGAAAAAGCAACAGAGATCAAAATGTTGCACACTATACAAAAGAATCTTAACCATTATCTGAAATCAATGTGTTGTATAAATTCAGTAATTCAGTTTCTGAAGTAATAGATTGTGTTTCTGTGTGTCACATACCAAGTATAATTTTGTGGTATTTAAGCAATGCTAAGCAACTGTTTTTAACCATAATAAAATGTCATAAGTGCTATGACTTATTGACGTTTGCAGATTATTATAAGGTGCTTAAAAGGTTATCTGTAATTGAATTAATGGATAAGGTAACATTAAGTAAAGTGGGTCATTAACTGAATTCTAAATACATGTGCTGTGCTGTCAGATTTGAGAGATTGCATTTGAAATGCAAATCATTTTTACTTAAGCTTATTGTTTCCAGGAAACTAACGGCAGCAGAATTCTTTTTTATTTTGCTTACTTGTTTATTAACTTTGTTCATGTAGATCATCTAGTAATCTGCCATAAATTACATTTTTATTTTTTTATTTAAAATCTTACAGTTTATTTTTAAATGCTATATTTCATTTGATAACATAATTAGATTCTTGTCTGTAAAGTCTCTCATTTGATAAAGATCTTTATTAAGTATGCTTGATTTTCTTTTGTATGTTTCTATGTAGAAATTCCATGAGTCTGACAAAGTCACTTAGCCTGGGGGGTGCTTTTGTGTCATTCCAGAACATGGATACTTGCGCACAGTAGGCCGACCTTGTTAAGGATAAAAAAGGTAGCAAACTTGTCTTTGGTCCTGGAAGATCAAGATGCTGTCTGCTCTATTCCCACACCCACTAGTTAGAGTCTGGCAATGCAGATGGCTAAGACTTTCAACTGTTAACAAGCTGCTTCCTGTGGTGTAGGGTTTGATTCTTTCAGTCTTCATTATTTTGACCTTGAGCAAGTCATTTAACCCGGCAGTGTTTTGCGGTAATTGTGAAATTGGGCTAGATTCCTAATAGGTCTCCTAGGCTGCAAGCTTTGTAACTAACTATAAACTTAAGTTAAACAAATAATTATCTTTCCAGTTACAAGCTACAAGTTAATTTCCATGTGATTGCACTTTGATGTGTCTTCAATTAGTAAAGAGAGAGAGAGAGAGAGTACTGTGCTCAGGACTGACTTAAATAATTAAAGGTAGTTGAATCGTTTAGTTCTACTCTTATAAAATTTAAGCCAGAGAGTAAGGCATTTTTGGAAAGAAAGTTTCCTGTCTCAGATATACCATTTGGCAGATTACTGTCATATTAAAAAAAAAAAAAAACAGTTATCTATAAATCAATAAACTGCTTCTTTTTATACTATCTTGCTTAGTCAAAATACAGTTAAACTGACTTTACAGAAAGGCTGTCAGTGAAGAGTCAAGCTCCTGTAGATGTGGGAGGTCTGAATAATAATATTAAATAATCTGATGAGACAAAGAAAGTCTTCTGGGTAAAACAAAAGGATAAAAATAAAAAAATGGTAGAAATCTATATGTATTTGTGTAAAAAAATGTAGAAATAGCATGCAAATAAAACAGCAATTAAGATGCAAGAAAAAAGAAATCATAGGAGCAGTAGAGTGCAGTAGCTGTGTACAAGCAGTCTTCCAGGAGACATTTTGAATTATGCACACTTGTTTTATTTTTAGCAGTATGACTGAAGGCAATTCTGCTTTTCAGGCAGAGCTTCCCAAGATTAATGGGACAAACCTTACTACCTCTGCTGGCCAAGCAGTTGTCATATTTAAATGAAGAATTGCTAGGCCACAGTGAGCTCTGGTATGTTGAGGCTGGTAGAAGTTATGGGCATTACTCTGTCTATACTTCCTCAGAATTATTATGCTGCTATGATGCCAATAGGATTGTTACCTTTTCAGATACTCAAAGAGGGACATTTTGCACTGAGATGTTACAGTGTTAAGGGAAAACCATGCCCACAATCAATATGAATGACCAGATATCACATTATTGCTAAAAATAATGCCTCAGTGTTATAAACTTTTAGATTTTTTTTCATGTCATAATAAAGAGTTTCTGACTCATAATCTTCCAGAATTAAAGTTAGAAAATATTTTTTCACCAAAAATCTCAGTCATTAGTTATTTTTCATGTTTTTGCATAACACAGCTACCTAAATATGGACTGTTCTGTGTCCTGTGAAAAACAGGGGTAGATGATAACTCTACATACAACGTAGTATATCTATACAGCTGCCCAAAGAGAATATTCAGATCAGTGCATCTGATGTCTCAGTAGAATACAAACAAGAAAATGGAAGGAGAACTCAACTGTCCATTGTTTTAACAACAAACCCAGAAGAACTAGAACTGAGAGGGAATGGAAAGCCTAGTTGTTTGTCTGGTGCTATGGCAGGGGTGGATATATTTTATTATTTTATTGATTTTTGTTTACATTTATTTACCACATATGTCTGACTAGGCAGAACCCCTTTTCATTGGTGATGTGGAGAGAAAAGCTCCAAAAAAAGTACTGACAGCCAACAGTGAACAAACAGTATAAGCTCTAAAAACAGTGTTGTTACCAAACAGAGAGCCCATGGTACAAATGTAATTGTTAGGTGAAGAATTAGCAAGTGTTTTACAATAGGTTGATAGTAACAGTACAATGGCATCATAACAGCAAAGAGCTATTACATGAGTTTAACAGATTGAATAAGACATGTCTAAGCAAGTTAGGTATGGATGAAATTGCTTAATGATTTTTTCAAGAAGCGCCACATAGGCAACAGAAAAAGAAAGATATGTTAGACTAGTGGAAAGCAAATGAAGATAGTGGCAGAATGTGTTAGTATACAGGAAAGGGAAGATGAAGTAGCAGAAGGAAGGAGAGACACCTAGGTAGAGACAGGCTGAGTAGGGAGGAAAAGAAGTTGCAGATTTTTTTTTGTTAGAAAAAATACATAAGACTGTGGAAACAACAAGAAATGTAAAGTATTCAGTGTTAGTGTTCACAGTGATGCAGATGACATGGCTTGCAACAAGTAAAGACAGGTGCTGCATGAGTTTATAGATTATTTATACATTGTGGCAAACCTTTAGAAAAATAACACAGATGATAACATTCTACAAGCTTGCTGCCTCTGTGGGGTATGCATAGGGTTAATGTGCACTGGACCATAAGTTTTAACAGATGGCTGAATAGTGTGTGAAGAGCTCTGGGCTTTGAATTCATTGGGGATTGTGGACTATGCTGGAAGGATGCAACTTCTTCATTAGTCTGACATATGCAAACAAGACTTAAATAAAGTGCCTGAGTTGGTCATCAGCAAGGATTTAAAACAACTATAGAGAGACATGAGCAGTAAAGATTTGCTCCATTCCTTCAAGACATCAATGTGTTTATTGATATAAACTCCAGCAGTGGTAACAAGTTAAGAATGTAAGTGGTAAATAAGGAAAAGCATGGCTAATTGAAAAAAGGAAGACAAATTAAAATGGAAAGCAAAGAGTAACAGTAATTAGATTATAGGGGATGACTACTAGTTATAGTAAAACTGGTTGAAAAAAATCAATGTCTTTATGGTACTGCATTAGAAGAAATGTGGTTCACAGACAGTCAGGACTGATGTACAGACATGCATGGAAGGAATGAAGGTAAAAAAAACAAAAAAGAAGAAGAGCCACACTACAAGGATAGCACAATATAATAAAGGAGTAAGAAAGGTGAAAGGGGATTAATCTGTATATGAAATATTTAGTTCCATCTATGGTGCAATTAGTGACAGTGAATTTCATCAAAAGAACTAGCCATCGGCCTTAATGACAAACATCAATGATATACTATATCAAAGGTCATTTAACATTTTTTCACCCCTCCCTGCAGATCACTAGCTGTCAGTATTCCTCATTCAGTGTATTTATCAGACTCACTTTAGCCTCCTATGAGCTCAACCTGACCCATTCCTGGGGCTGGTCAGAGTATTAAGGACACTGGTACAGCATCATATTGCTGCCAGAGAAATTGACCTAACCCTCTTTCCCATCAGCAGTCCTCTGAGCACCGCATGCTTCTACACATGTGCAACCTGGCCATTTCTCAGGATATTCCCTTTACTCTGAGGTATGATGATTTCAGAGTGTATATATATATATATATATATATATATATATATATATATATATATATATATATACATATATATATATATATATATATATATATATATATATATATATATATATATATATATATATATACATACACATATATATATATATATATATATATATATATATATATATATATTTGTGGAATGTGGGGGGCTATCCCCCCCATGGAGGGGTGCAGTGAGGCTTTCATCGCTGCAAAAAGAAGTTTAAAGGAAAAGCGTGATTTTCAAAATGCGGCTCTTCTGTGTTTCTGCTCTTTTTTTCCACTTGTTGACACCCAGCATTTCGAGTTTTGGCATTTCAGTAGGGAACCATCATCAGCATTGAAACTGCTGCTCATAACATAAACGAGGAGGGAAAAGTGAACCTAAATCAGAGTGTGCAGATATTTTGTCAAGAAAGTTCTGACAACGAGGCATGAAAGAGAAATACAGTGGTGAAACAAAAACGTCACTGTCACAGAAGCACTATTATTAAAAGAAATATATACATTACTTAACATAAAATAAAGATTGGCAGTTAGTATGACAAAAATAAAAGAAAATGTCTGACAGCAAAGAGTATTAGGGTTGTAAGCTATTAATTAATTCCTTCTACCTCTATTTGCCTACTGTGTGACTCTGAGCAAGTCTCTTATTTTATTCCATTTTTACATGTGCTAACCAGGTCAGTACACTAATCCAGGGAATCTTTTGAGACACAAAGTCTCTTAACCAAATGCCTTCTTGAATAGCATTCCCAGGAACTCCCTTTGAACCTTTATAAATATCCATCTATAGCTATCTATATCTAATTATCTATATATAATGACAGACATATCCACATCTATAGCTATATCTATCTATGTATATCTTTATATATTTATATATCTATATATCTATATATATATATATATATATATACACACACACACACACACACACACACACACACACACACACACACACACACACACACACACACATATATATATATATATATATATTATATATTTACATGTGTGTGTGTGTGTGTGTGTGTGTGTGTGTGTGTGTGTGTATGTATATACCTACGTAGATAAGGGTTTTAACCTTTAATGTTTGCTTGAAATATTAGTTGCATAGTTTGAAAATTAACTTTTTGTAAATTACTGGTGTTCAGATGCACAAGAGCATGGTTCAGCTGGGATCAAGTAATTTGACCATTCCCCACTGTAGTGCAGTCTCTGAGCTGGTATATAATTAGTGATGGGTGTGTGGGATGCAGGGAGGGTCCTCACCCAAGAAAAAAAGTAGGTTCTGTTTTCATTTGAATCTTTGTGATTCAAATATTTGTGCCTTTGGACCTTTTTGATTCAAACTGTTTTAGTCAATGTCTTACCATTCAAGCATTTTGTAATTCTAATGCTTGACATAGACCCATATATATATATATATATATATATATATATATATATATATATATATATATATATTGTTTTAAGGAAATTATATAGAGCGTCTTCTGTGTCAGGCCTGGCAAGCCGGTACGTAAAAATCTACTGCCAATCATTAGCGGACCGGAGTTCCGCTGTACAAACAAACATATAATATATATTACAGAAAATGCAAAAGGAAAAATAAAAAAAAAACAGAAGCATACAATATCAGTTAAAGTAAATGGAGACAATAAATAGAGTCAAAACTCAAATGTCCAATTAGAGGAAGAGACTTCTAGTTCAGGCAATAATGAAAATATTTTCAACTATACAAGGTAGGGGAAAAAACACAAAGGGATGCAGAAGCTGAATAAAATTGTTAGTGCTTGAGTACACATATAAAGAAAAATCATATTACTAAATCAACAGTCATGCTTAGTAATCACAAGTAGAAATAAAGGCAATTTATCATATGCAGTTAATGCAACTGATGGGGATAGTTAACTTAAAGCCAGTGTTTTCACAAAGTAATCTGTATGTGGAAAAGACAGCTAGCATGAATGCACTTTAGCAAACATTTCTTAAAGAAGTGAGTGAAGAATATTGTCAATAAAAGTAACATCATAACCAATCAAAACTTGTAAGGTTTCTGAAGGCTATGTGTAGGCAGGGAAATTGTAGTTTAAAGTGTTCTTCACTTTGAACATCCTCAAATGAAGGGAAACCAATGCAATTGCTGCTAAAGAAAAAAATTTAAGAGTACCAACCAAAGAGGCACTGGATCAAAGACATGCATTGGAAGGTAATGCTACACAGATCTTATAGAGTTGTTTGAATATGTAACCCCGTAATTAGACACAACAGTGATGATGACAAAAGCAGCCTGCTAAGAGCTTAGCAGAAGCTATTAGTACAATGTTAGAAAACAAGACAGCCTGAGAATAAGGTAAATGGATGTAAATGATAAAAACTCTGGTTAGAAACAAAATAAAAGAAAATAAAAGAGTAATATTAACCAGAATTGATTCATATGTGAGAATTGAATATGCAGTAACACAAATAGTGTGTACTAGGGCAGGTCCGTGATATTCATACTGCAGAAGATCATACAATGAATGCAGAGATTTTTGTTTAATGACACAAAGATATGCAAAAGAATATAAGCAATATGATATGATATGTTCTTCATATCCATCACTGCTGCAGCTTAAGATATATGGGATATATCCTGCAAGGATATAACAGCCACACAGTTTCCTAAGCTTCAGGACAACTCCCATGTACCCAAACCTTAGTCATCTCCAGCTAAGATGACTAAAAAGACACAATTGGGTGCCAAGCCCTTAAGAGCTTTCTTGCTGCAGAAAAGTATGCTTCTCTGAGGCTTTTGGGGCTTGACAGATTGGCTTGTGCTGTTCTTTGCTGGGCAGATACATTACTTTTGGAGGAAAAAATCCCTATTTAAAAAAAAAATGCTTGCTCAGTAACACTTTCCTCTTCAGGAAGGTTACGTTAAAGTTAAAAGTTTGTGTTTTAATAGGCTGTCATAAGACTGCATTGTACTTTTTAAACAGGAACACTTTTTTTCTGTCATTTTAAAAGTTAATTTCAGTATTTAAAAAATCCTGTGGAGAAACTGTGTTTATTTTATATTTGGGGGCTGGCAAAAATTTAAAGTACTTTTTAGTGTATTTTTCTGTGAAAAGAGTGAATTTTAAAGACTTAAATTTTTACAAGCATTTGCTGCTTGTTTACTCCAGGAAAGAGGTGTCATTTTCTTCTTGATAATAGAAGAAACTGTTGCGCCTATGGTCAGTCCTTCTTCCACCTACAAAAAGAAAAAAGTAAGCAAACAGCTTTTGTCACCATAGCAGGCTAGCAATTTTTCCCAGCTGCAGGTGAATGAGTCTACTGTGGCCGTTAGTTGTACCTTGACCATTCATCTTTTACCATGGATCTCTCTCATGTAGCACCTACAGCCAATTGGAATGGGGGTTAGCCACATATTCTACAGCTGCTGGGGTTCCTTCAGTGGGCAAGGGTGAGACACTCAAAAAAAAAAAAACACCTTTATTGAGTTATCATTTATAACATAGGGGAATTTACATTTATACAAAAGTAATCAAATTGTATTAACAAATTAACTTTAACAAACATTATACTTCACATATATTGCTATATATTATATAACCTAAGTAACATTACATAAATTATTCAATTTCTGCCCCTTTTTTTTTAAAAAAAGAAACATCTTTATTAAGCTGTATTAGAAGTAGTGAATATAGTAACAAAGATAAAACAACAGGAACTGAAAGCTTTAGAAAATGTTAGGAGCAAACTACATAGGGAAAAGGGGAATTGTGGGACCAATGCATACAGGGAAAGAATGAAGTTTAAAAGAAGGCAGGAGTTAAATGAGCTGTGTAATGTTTGACTGAAAATGATTGCATAGATTATAAGTGATGTAGAATGTTTGCAACTGGGAGTGTGTCAGCATGGTTTGTGATGTAAAATGTTTGCAACTAGGATTGTGTTGGTGTGCTTTGTTTTCATTTCTATAAATGTATGATTGCTTGCTACTCTTGTCAGTCCTGGGAGAGGGAACAGTGAAAGCTCCCTATTCTGTCAGAATGTTGAATCCATCACTGGGAAAACTTCTTTCTTCCTCAAATTTCCTTGGACTTGATTAACTTGCTGGGTCTGGATCAGGGGTTATTTCAGGCTATTGATCCTTCTTAGAAAATATTTTATGTTTAAAGAAATAAGGATACCCATTTTGCTGAAGAGATTCAAGATTCTAAATTTGGACAAGAAGATGAAAGGAAAATATAGGCTTTATCCTCAAATTTCTGATGGAGACCCAGAGAAGATCTCAGTTTCTGATTCTCCATGGGGAGGGAGTATTGTTCTCTGATACTATTTCCAGAATGAACTGATATTTTTAGTGGGGGAACATTGAGGTTTCTCACTCTCTCAGAAAATACTATGAGCTGTTACAGAAGGAATTTCCAGAACCTTCACCTATTTCCTCAGTTCTGTTAACTTTGGAGGATGTGTGTGTGACTGTCTACAAATTTCCTGAGAAACAACTGCCCTAAAAAGACAGGAAGTATAATGTTTCTCAGTCTCTTCCCAAACCTGACTTACCACCTATAGCTTTAGTTAACCATACTGCTGCTAGACATTTAGTCAGTTTCAATCCAATTCTTTCTGATAAGGATAGGAAGGTTATTGATAAGTATGGGGAAAGTGTATGCTTTTGCAACTTTGAGTTTCAGCATTTTGAACTGTCAGGCTCATATGTTAAGTTTTGTTCTGTCTAATTGTCAAAACTATGACAAATGTTTTGTCTGAAGTTTCTTCTTGTGAGGAAAATTCTTCTTTAAATAATTTACCCCCGGATTCATGAAGCTTGTGCCAGGCGCAGGCATAGTGTATGTGGGATAATGCCAAATATGTCCGCCGAGTGATTCAGGTACAAACCAATTCCACATGCACTACCGGCGTATGCCAGATCTGCGCAGCTCTCGACATAGGTATGCAAATCACCCCATGCGCAGTGTCGCATCATGCTAATGAAGGCATACAGCGATTCACGAAGTGGTGCAGGCGTAGTGTAAGCCCATGGAAATGTAAACCAAAAAACACGGTTTACATTTTCCCAAACAGAACATCGGAGCTATGGAAGCGGACCAAACTCATGTATTACAAAGTTAACATATGTTAATGGCTAAATACACAGCCAATGGCACAAGAAAAGATGAACAACACCTAAAAAACAACATTTAATGTCATGTCCACAGTAACACACAGTACAACTGCAGGGCATGCGTGAGCAAACAGGAATATAAAGAAAATATATACAAATGTCATAAAATCGCAATGTAAGACAAATCAGGATTTCACCATAATACGCAGTGGTAGGCATGGTACACCACAAGCAAGGCACAAGGGTTGCCAAGGGCCCGTGACAGTGTTTGGCACTGTAACTATGAATTAGTAGTCAATGCCATGCAAATGAGGCAGGTAATACTGAATCGCAAACGCCCCTCCGGATGAAGGATGTACCAGACAGCACAGCGCTATAACACCGAGGAGTGTCTTAGAGGTGACACATGACATCAGCAGAGGGGTGTGCCACCATATCAGTAAGCACATTGGAGCAATGCAAATCTGGCCTGGCCATTGCTAAGCAAAGCTGCAGGACAGGGGTGGGGAGGAAGGTATAGAATTGTTTAGCTGAGAGCGCACATGGTGCCCAAAAGCACATGTGTACGGGGATAAAAACGTGCTTGAAACCCAGTAAGCAGATGCACGCGCCACAAACAATAGCACAAACAGGAAGGTCAGGGGAAGAAAAGAAGGAAATGCCGAAGTAGGGTAATTGGTGTACTACTGAGCAATTAACACCAATCAACTCACGGCGGCCAGTCGATGGCAGTAGACAAGCCTGCATGCAGAAACCTGCAAAACAGGATAGGGGAGGCATAGGATTGCAAAGAAAGGAGGGGAGGAATTGGAATGCAAAGATAGGAGAACTGTCATAGCAGAGCAAAGCAAACCCACAGTAGACCGGCAATAGAACACATTATGCAAGATAAGCCAGGTCTAGGGAAGTACAAATGAAAGCAGGCAGCTGAATGCATGCCAGCAAATGGTAGGTGTAACGTGCACAAATGTAAAGTGAATGGCAGGAGGTAATATACAGCAGCCAAATGTAATGCAACACCAAAGGCAGCACAATAGTGGTTCCGGTAATAAAACACAGAAGATACCCTGTAGTCACGATGATAAATACACACCCTATGACATCATCAGTGTTCACAGCAAAATAGTATAAAGTGTGAAAGCACCCAACACACACCTGTGTATTCCTGAACACTGCACCATAGGTGTAAACAGACGGGGAACTTTTAAAATGTACATGTTGGGAGCTGCCATAGCTGTGATACATCAGCATGTGTTACAGACCGACGGTGTTGTGGAGGATGATGCCGACAACCACCGTAGGCCTTGGAGGAGGAGAAGAGTGTTCAGACCAAGGGTAACCTACCAGGGGCTACATGATCTGGAGATAGTAGAGCATTACAGGGTGGACAGGGACATCTTACAGCAAATAGTAGAGCTGTGCCGGCCATGCCCAAGAACCAGAAACAACAGAGGGGAACCCATCCCAGTGGACACGAAGGTATGTGTAAACTTGTGAATACTAGCCACAGGTACCTTTCAAAGGCCAACTGGAGATATAATGGGGATCTCACAGCCTATTCATGTTGGGACACGTGCGTCACGGGAAAGTGTTTTATCCTGGGTAGTAGGTTATGCATGACCACTTCGGGCTGGACAGTGTCATGGACCTCTACTGCACATTCTGACTTGTGTCCAGATATCTACAAGATTGCACAGTGTCTTCATACCCATTCTACTATTTACACAGGTTAGTTATCCCATGAGGGATATCCCAAAAATTTGACAAGACCAAAACAAGACAAATTCCGAAGATTTTTGTGGCTTTACATGCAAGAGATACATGGTTTGCAATCCTGAAACTGCCTAGGGTGACACTACCTACTACATATGCGTAGGGATCACTATGTAACGAACCAGTAGGCCAAGTACGGCTGGATTTGGTGGACGTTCTGGTATGGGAGCAGGTTGTGTGATGTGGAGGGGATGCTGGGTAGGCCATTATGCATCCAGGAGTGTTGCATTTGTTATCGCCAGTTCCATCAGGACCAATCTGTGGGTATGTGATGGTGACATATCTATACATTTGTATCACACATTTCCATATTCATACGTTTGTGGGATTGTGTTCTACACTATGGCCTGCCTGCTTGTTTTGCAGCTGTTTCTACATGTGTTTGTGTTTCTTTCAGCTGCACCCACTGCCCCCTTGTACACCTCAGGTTCACCTTTTCTGCATATGACACAGTATCGCCTTGGAAGATTTTACCATTACCCATCCACCCCTCACACACAAATTCCTTACACCCCATAGATCACTACTTCGGTTGTTGGCCCATGACACGGCCAGAGTAATACATTGAATACCCTACATGTGTCAGGTACCTTTATGGTTGTGTGGACTACCCTGCCATGTTTGCTTTCCACATGCTATACCTCACGCACATAGGTACACGCCCATACTTAACTTTCATTACTTGGTTGGTATACCCGGGTACTACCCATTCGACTGTGTCACATAGAAATTCGGCTTATACCGCTGACTTCCAGATTTTGCCAGCCTGTTGCACTCATTGGTAGGATGGCACCTTTTCCTATGTCCAAGCTATTCCTTACACATATCAAACTGTTGTGGACAATGCCTCCCCACAGTCGACAGTAGGGTTTCCACCTTTTCAATTGGCCACAGTGTGACATTTGCAGTGAACACATCACATTTTACAGGCTGACACATACCCACGGTCAGTTCGGCAGATAGAACTTACAATTCTTGCCTATATCTAAGCTTATTCTTGTAGCATTTTGGTGGCTTATTCTGCTTCTTATGACATTTATGTAATATACATACAGAGAAACTCTTTTATTGCAACTATTACATAACATCTAAGGAATAATTATGTCCTATAATCTCTAGACATTTGCCATTTTTACAAGTTTGTGTCAGGACACATCTGCCCACAGTGGGACTGTCTCTCGCAAACTAGGACAGGTGGTAATCTTAGTCAATGTTATGGATCATGCTGTTTATATGCTCCTTCTGTTTTGTTTACATGCGTATTCTATTTCCTATCACATTTGGTATGAGAAATGCGGACATAAATCTACATTTCTCCTCATGTATTTTGTTATGGACACATCTGCCCACTTATGTACCCTCCCTCACATTATGGGTCAGCTGGTGACCCTCTCCATTGGGCTGGACGTACCTACTGGCGGCGCGGTAACATATGATGCGTTTCACTTCCACATGGTATAGCTATCTACACTACGTTGGACTACGGGCACACGGTTTTCCATGTCATTTGTTCAAGGATTAGGGACCCGTTATTCCCTACCGTGCATTTGTGTTTGCTTATTCATTTTTCTGTTCGCAGGAACTATCTTGCATGCTTTGCAAATGTTTCAGTATCCACGGACACTGATAGGTGCGATTACTATTGCAGGTGGAATATAATATTCAGCAGTTTGAGTTGCTCATCGACAGCCGACATTGACACGCCTCCGTGAGCAACTTCGATACTCCCCATGCACTCGCGCATGTTTCCTATGCATGTGGCTGTGGCAGCTGCACGCCTTTATTAATATGCACATGCCGCTACTACTCCATATATACGCCGCACGGCCGGTGCAAGCCTTACTCTGGCCTTGCGCAGAGCTTCATGAATCCCGGGGTTATAGTTTAATTTATGTACAAGTCACCATTTATTGATTACAATGTGTATATGATTCAGTTGATACTTCTTCAAAGGACCTGGTTGTGTTCGCAGAACCTCCCAGATGATATTAAAATGATATTTAAATTCTACCTTGGACAGAGATTTAGATTTTGACCCCACTGTTACAGAGGTGATCAAAAAGTGTGATGAGAGGTAAGCTGATGCAGGGGATCTCTTAAGAGTTTTCAGCCCTCCTTTTCTAAAATTTCTAAGGATTCTCTAGCCCCTCATCCAAATTTTGGAAAAAATAAAATAAAGTCTCAAAAAATGTGGGCAAACAGGCATTTCATGAAGAAATGGCAAAAGGGTTCAAAACCAATTCAGGAACTCCCTAAAACAAAGGACAGCTGAAAAAGTCAGAATGACTGTTTAATTATCACAAATTATCACATTGAAATGCAATCAGTCGTGAGGGACTTGGGCACCCAGGTTGATACTAAACTGACTTTTGACCACCATAGGTGGCCCCTGCTCACCCCCCTCAATATCAGCCTATACAACTACTCTCAACTCATTAACTCCATAACCAGGCCATCTAAAGACTGCACAAGTGGCAGCATTTTAGACTGGATTCTAGTTTCCCACCCCCACAACTATCCTGACAGTGGAACCCTCCCTGACTCCCTCAGTGACCACCTTCCCATCTTCACTAGACGTCTTCTTTCTCCCTTGCTAGCTACTCATACTTACTTAACTACTCGAACCCTTAGAAACTTTAACCCAGAAACTTTCTCTGATACCCTCAAATCACTTAATTGGTACCCCCTAAAATCTCTACCACTTGAAGATGCTATAACTCACTTTAATACTACCTTCTTACATCTCCTTAACAATCATGCTCCCTTAATTACTAAAAGAATAAAAAGGAAAACCACCCCCTGGTTAACCAAAAGTACACTAGCCACCATGCGACTTAGAGATAAAGCCTGGACACAGTTCCAAAGAAACAAATCTATAACTAACCTCAATGAATACAAAACACTTCGTAACTCAGTTAAAAAGCTTATCACATCAGACCATCGAAACTACTTCATCCAACTTCAAAGCAACCATAAAACCAACCCACAGAAGTTCTGGAGAGGTATAACTACCCTCCTAAAACCCGGTAATACAGAAAACCCTAACCCCTCCCCAAACATACAAGACTCTGATCTAGCTACCCAATTCAATTTTTTCTTCACTGACTCCATCTCAAAACTTACCTCTTCTTTTCAAACAATAATCCACCTCCTACCTCCACTTCTTCTTCAAATAACAATCCACCTCTTACCACCACTTCTCCTCTCCCACCTCCTTCAAATAATAATCCACCTCCTACCTCCACTTCTTCTTCAAATAACAATCCACCTCTTACCACCACTTCTCCTCTCCCACCTCCCCCTCCTACTTCCTTCTCCCACTCCTCACCCTCTCAACCCCCACCATTTTTCATTAAACCTATTCCTACTTCTACTATAAGAAAACTCCTACAGAAACTAAAACCTTGCACCAATGCCCCTGATAACATTCCCTCATACTTCCTCAGCATAGCTGCTGATGCTATTGCCCTCCCTATCAGTATCCTAATCAACTGCTCTATCCAAGAAGGTCTTGTTCCTCAAATCTGGAAAAAAGCTTATATCATTCCCCTGCACAAAGGAGGTAACAATACTAATATTTCCAACTTCCGTCCCATCGCCATCCTCTCTCCCATTTCTAAGATCCTAGAGAAATGCATTCACCTTCAACTCCTGCCCCATCTCTTGGACAACAACCTATTAACCCCTACCCAACATGGATTCAGACCCCATCATAGCACTATGACTGCTTTCCTTTCCTTCCTTGAAACTGTGAATAAAGCTAGAGATCTTGGCTTCACTGTATCTACCACCCTTCTCGATCTCTCTAAGGCATTTGACACTATCTCTCATAATCTTCTTCTTACTAAACTAGATAACCTAAACCTCTCACCCTCTTCCCTCAAATGGTTTACCAGCTATCTCTCCAATAGGCAACAAGCAGTCAAATGGAATAAGGCCACCTCCTCCTTCCTCAACACCCCCACAGGTGTCCCTCAAGGTTCCATACTAGGACCCCTTCTCTTCTATATTTTCATTAATGACTTTTACCACTCCATCCTTCTTACTAGCATTATCCAATATGCAGATGATTCCACAATCATCTGTGCTGCCCCATCCATCCCAAACTCTTTTAAAACTAACTCAAGATGCCTTCTCTACCACAGAGCAATGGATGAAAGACAACCATCTTGCACTCAATGCTAGTAAAACTAAACTTATGATTTTTACCTCCTCCAAAACCAAGAACTTCGATCAAAATTTATTCTCCATCACCAGCCAAAATTCAACACCTCTTGAACTGGTATCTGAAGCCAAACTACTAGGAGTTCAAATCGACAACAGGCTTAAATTCAACTCCCATCTACTACTAAACATAAAAAAAACCCACCAAAAATTTGGTATGCTGTACCGACAAAATCGGTTTCTCACCTCAACTACCAAATTTACTCTCTCTACTACATTTCTCTTACCCTCCCTTCTCTATGGAGCCCCCCTTCTAACAAATCTACAATCATCTCTCAAAACCAAACTGTCTTCTTGCTGCAATAAAATTGCCAGATTCGCCACTAGCAACAAATCATCAACACATCACTGTGAATCTCTCCACAAACTAAACTGGCTAGAACTACCAAACTACCTATCCTACATTCAGCTCCCCTATGCCCATAAACTCATCTTCCAGCCTTCCCTCTGTCCCTCCCTCGCCACTACCTTTAAAATGCACCACACACAAATAATTCTCAGATCTAATAATCAAAACCTTATAGAAGTTTACTGACCACTCCACCCCCCAGGACAATACCTCCTGTCACACTCTTTAACTCGCTTATGGAACTCCCTCCCCCCCCCTCCATTCGTACCACTACTAGCCTCCAATCCTTTAAAAAATCACTCCACTCTCATCTAACTTCCACATGGGAATGCTCCTGCTCCCATCCCTCATTACCAACACTCTACTTCATTCACCCTCTCCCTTCCTTTCTCAAATTCCAGATAACAAATTCTTGCCTGTCTCTAGTACCTAGTAACTCCTGACCCTACTCCATCTAACTACCTATCCTCATTCCAACTGGAAAAAAAATTTTGATATCATTTCCTTTGATTGAAATACTTTTCATCAGTCTGTTTACCTCTGTAATGAACCTGCAGTCTGTGTGTGTGTAAAATAAGCTTAGTTTGTTTACCTCTGTAATCTTCATGCAATCTATGTGTGTATATTAATCTTTGTGTAACATGTATTTAGGAGCTTTTAAGAGTATATTAAGCATAGTTTGTTTACCTCTGTAATGTACATGCAATCTGTGTGTATATTAATCTTTGTGTAATATGTATTTAGGAGCTTTTCTCCCCAGGACTCCATTGAAAATGGGTTCATTAGGTCCAATGGACTATCCTGGTTAAACAACTGCAAATAAATAAAATAAATAAATAAATATTGCCTTCATTGTATGGACGCTCTCGACATGGCTCATCCAGGGACAAGGTTGTCATAACATCCCTATATTCTTCCCTTATAAGACCCATTATTGAGTACAAAGCCCCTTTTGGCATGTACCTCACAAAGCACATGCAGCAGCTGGAGACACCACAGAGGTTCCTCACCAGGAGAATCCAGGGCCTCAAACATCTACCCTACACAGATAGGCTAAAGGCCCTGTCCCTCTACTCAGTCTCCTACAGACTCCTCAGAGGTGACCTCTGTCTGGCATACAAAGCAATCTCAAACCCCACTTTGATAGTACTGTTGCATATTCACAAGTCAAGCTCCACTAGAGTAACCTGCATGTGTGATCTTAACCTGGTCTGTGACATCAACAGGACTTGTTGGCAGGACAGATTTGTGTCCCAGAGAATCCCCCATTTGTGGAACAGACTCCCTCTCCACATTAAGAAAGTACCTTATCAACCCTTTTTAAGTGCAACCTGAATAACTGGATGGAGAACAGAAAATACAACCCTGGGATTTGACCTGTGTCCCTGCTGGACAATGTCATAGCGTGCTGAGTTGTTCAAACCTGGACTAAATTCTTGGCTAAGCTTGTAAAGGCCTCAGGGTCAATAGCCTAGTAACTTCCTATGACCCTATGAAGGGATCTTACATTTCCACATACACACATACCCTGGCAGTCTTCTTTTCCTTCCAGAAAGCCTGAATATACATGTTTCTCTTTGGCAACAGGTAGTTTTAGACAAATGGGTTATGAATATCACTCATCAAGGTTATAGATAACAATGGGAGGATATTCCTCCTCTCCAGGGGGAAATTCTTCACCTACCAGACCAGACTCTTTTATTTCTACCTGTTTTTCATCACATGCAGGCCCAAGGAGTGATAGAACCAGTTCCTACTTCACAAGTTAGAAAATATTTTTATTCAAGGGTGTTTTTAGTGCTAATGAGAGAAAATGCTTGGAGACCAGTTCTGGATCTTCCTTTCCTAAATTTGCTTGTGACATGCCCAAGTTAAAAATGCTGTTACTTCACAATCTGTTACCTGTTACCTATTTTTCCTCATTAAAGTTTCCTAGTGACTCTAGATTTAAAAGATGATTATCATCACATCCATATTCATCCAGACTTCAGCAGTTTCTTAAGGTTCTGTATGTCTTGAGCACATTATCAGTTCTTTGCCTTTCCCTTTGAACTATCCACTGCACCAAGGGTGTTCACAAAGAGTCTAGCTCCAGTTATAGCTCTTTATCAGGCTATAGGATATCCATATTTTCCATATCGAGACAACTTGCTTATCTTTACAGAGTCTTTTTCAAAGTGTCAGGCATCTCTCACTTGGCTGAAAGATCCCTTGCACAAGCTGGGATTTCAAGATAACATTCAAAAGTATTTTTTATCTCTTTCACATGGGATTATATTCCTGAGGTGTCACCTAGACACCTCAGTTCAAAGAGCTTTTCTTCCACAGGAAAAAAACAGATCTGGATCTAGATTTATTTCTAAAGTTTTCCACTCAGACTTCATTCACTGTGAGGGAATACCTCAGGATTTTGAGTCTCATGGCATTTATGATTCTCATGATACCCTTGGCATGGTTCCATATGAGAAAGAACCAAAGGTATCTGAAGTTTCTTTGATCACAGCACCAACATCGATTTCAAATCCTAGTGTTGTGGTTTGTCAGAAGGAAAATCATTTGGTGAAGACAGTAAATATCCTTAAATCCAGGTCTCCGCTTTTCCCTCTCTGTTACAAAGCAGTCAGTCACCACAGATATCACAGACTTTGAATGGGGAGCAGTTTCAGGAGGAATAAAAGCACAAAAGTGTGTCGGACACAAAGGACAGATGCAAGCAAATAAATATTGAAAAAAAAAAACAGTGTAAGAAACTTCTATGTGTGGAAGATTTTCAATCCACACACACACACACACACACACACACACACACACACACATATATATATATATATATATATATATATATATATATATGGTTCTAGGTTATAACATCGATAGCTGCTTTCACCGACAACACAAACATCGACACCACATAATCGACAAACCATAAACACGAAACCTCACATGCCCGACAAACAAATAACCGACGGTCCACAAACATGAAACCCCATACGCTGCACACACCACAATAACAACAATCAACTAACAAAAACATCCCTGTCCAAAACCACACACAGAACACAAGCACACCAAAATCCTCACAAACCCACACTAAACCTCACATACACAACTATGTACAACCCTAACCCAAACCCTTACCCTAAGGTCCGTCACTATCGCACACTCAGCTAACCCGCGCCCTAACCCTAACTCACTTAACCCCCTAACCCAAAATATACTACTACCACACACTTACCTAACCCATGCCCTAACCCTAACTCACTTAACCCACCCCTAACCCAAAAAATACTACTACCGCACACTTACCTAACCCGCGTCCTAACTCACTTAACCCGCCCCTAACCCAAAAATACTACTACCGCACACTTACCTAACCCGCGCACTGACCCTAAATCACTAAACCCACCCCTATCCCCACAGACTGTCACTATCCACACTTACCTTACTCGCACCCTAACGTCCGTCACCACCGCATACTCACACAGCCTTCTTTCCAAGTCACTATCCTTGCCATCGGTGTTTTCATCCATAGCGTCGGTCTTCCGCATGTCAATCATCTGCCGCCCGCTAATCCATTGTCGGTGATGTCGGCTGTCGATCTTCTAACCTAGACCCATATATATATATATATATATATATATATATATATATATATATATATATATATATCAAGTTAATCACTGTATATTACTCAGATCAGATAATGGTAGTAGAAGTAGCGAACTTAAACTCATCTTAAGTCAAAAAATAATAACAAATATATAATTTGAAATATTATACAGCATTGCTAAGTATTCAAAATAAATCCAAGTAGGGTAGACAGTCTGTTTCCAGTCAAAAATCCTTTATTAAGTACACAGACAAGCGATCCAAATAAAATACAAATAACAGAATAATTTTATTTATTTATTCTTATTTTACATTTGTTGATCAGGAAAGTCCGACTGGAACGAGGTCCATTTACAGTGGAGGCCTGGGGAGAAAAGCTCCATATTAAACAATATGTACAGTGGTAATTATACAATCAAAAGATATGTCATACAAGAAATAATTAATTTACAGTGGCTTGTTCCAAGCAAGCTTAATTTATACATAGTAGGCCCTGGATGACAGTATTTGAGGCTTTGGGAGAAGAAATTCCACATTAAACAATACAATCAAAAGAGACATCACACAAGACATAATAAATTTACAATGGTTTGAACCAAGTAAGCTTAATTTATCCATAGTAGGCCCTGTATGGCAGTATTTGAGGAGTTTTTAGTACTGCATTATAGAGACAGTAAGCAGAGACGAGAGGAAGGTTGGAAAGATTTGAGGAGAGCAGGAAATAATTTATGTGATGCAAGGACAGAGCCAGGAATGCAAGAGGTCTGATTTAAGTGACGTTTTGAACATGAGATAGATGGTGCTGAAGAGATATTCTGGGGGAGCTTATTCCACTTTCTAGCTATGGTATGATAGAAAAGAGGTTTGAGTATTGTTGGATATACATAGAAGGGTTTTGTTGGATGAGTGGAGAGGATGGTTTGCTGAATATTGGTTTAGTCATTGGTTTAGGGCTGGAGTCTTGTGGGGATTCTTTAGGATGTTGAAGGTGAGCACTAGCTGGTGGTAACTAATTAACTGAGGAAGTTCTAACCACTGTAGCTCCTTTAGGGCAAGGCAGTGATGGCTTCTAAAAGTAGAGTTATTGGCGAATTTTGCAATCTTATTGTAACATGACTTTAGTTTGTTCAGGTCTGTTTTCCTGATGTGGGTTAGGACTGGTGATGCATACATTAGGGTAGACAAAAGGTGGGCTTGAGCTAGGGTGACTCGTGCTTGGTCTGATAGGAAGGTTTTGTGTTTGTATAAAGTTCCTAATTTTTTATGTACTTTTTTAATGGTTTGAGCGATATGGACATCAAAGTGAAGATCTTTATCTATTTCAACACCAAGGAGCTTAGTATGAGGGGAGGGAGAAATTGTGGTGCTGTTTTTGGATATGATAGTGAAGGAAAGAGGTATAGCTCTGGATTTGTTGGGGGTGAATAGGAGTAATTTGGTCTTGTTGGGATTTAGAATCAGTTGGATATCAGTAATCCATTTTTCAATGGAGCTGAAGGATTCCTGGGTAAGCTTTTGAAGAGTGGTTAGGGATGGGGCTGAGCAGATTAGGGTGGAGTCATCTGCGTACTGTACAAGTGATGCATGCAGGGTAGAGGTGTGTAGTTGTTGGTGAAATTGGTGAACAGTAGAGGCCCCAGTATTGAGCCTTGTGGAACACCTATGGTAGTTGGTAGTAAAGGTGATAGTACACCTTGCCATTTGACTGATTGTTTCCTATCAGAGAGATAGTTTTTGAACCAGGCAGTAGTGGAGGGGGCAAAGGACATGGATGATAGAGTGTCTAAAAGTAGGTTATGTGAGACCATGTCAAATGCTTTAGATAGATCTAAGAATATGGCTGATAGGAAGTTGTTGTCATTTCTGAGTTGATTAACCTGGCTGGTAAAGGAGAGAAGAGCAGGAGTTGTACTGTGGTTTGGGAGGAAGCCATGCTGTGTGAAGGAGAGGAGATTATGTGAGGTTAAGAAGTGCATCACTTGAGTGTGAATACATTTCTCAAGGAGCTTGGACAGTGGGGCTAGGATATCAATGGGGTGGTAGTTTGATAGCTCACAGGAGTTGCTGCCTTTGTGTAGGGGGATAATATATGACACTTTCCATAGTTGGGGGATGTACGCTTCTTGTATGGAGCAGTTTATCAGAATTGAGACAGGGTAGGCTAGGGACTCTGTGGCTAATTTTAGGAAATTAGCAGGTAAACCATCTGCTGCAAGAGTGGTAGATTTTAGTTTTGAGAGTATTTTTTTAATTATGGAGGTTGATACAGGTGAGAGTGTAAAGGAAGGTATATTATTGTGATCTATAGTGGGGGTGGATATAGAGTTATTGATAGATAGCTGGGTAGATAATGACAGAATAGATTCTGTGAAGTGATGGTTAAACTGAGAAGCTATGCTGTCATTATTAGTGTTGGTGCTGGGAGTCGGGGTGGTAGTTTTGCCGGGTTTCAGAAGGGAATTGATAGCTTGCCAGAACTTTGGAGGGGTTTTGGATACCTAGGAAGTAGCTTTGTTTATCCAGTTTTGTTTGTTTTTTGGCCTGATTCTGAAGTTGCTGATAATTTTGTCTGTCTAGGCTAGTGTTATTCTTTTTCTAGATCTTCCAGGCATTGTCTCTGGCTTTTAGTAAGGCTTTTGTGGTCCTATTCAGCCAAAGGGCATAGTTTACTTTAGTTCTAAGTTTTCTAATGGGAGCTACTGTCTTAAGAACATTCATAAAAGTACTATTGAAAAGCTCAACTGCCTGGTCTAATGCCAGAGTTTGTAGTGGGTGCCAGTTACATTGTTGCAACATACTGTTAAGAATTTGTGGATTTACCTTGTGTTCATCTCTAGTTTCCTTATACAGTATGGGTTTGGGTATGTTTACCTGTTTACGAAGGAGGAATGTGGGGCAGTGATCGCTAAATTCATCAGGTCGGCAGCCCACATGGTAATTTTGCTTGGGGAAATTTACTAAAGTCCAATCAAGGATTGATTGTTTTTGAGATTCTTTGTAAACTCTGGTGGGTTTTTGGATTAGTTGTGAGTATCCAAATAAGTTAACATGGTTTGAGGGATTGTTAGTGTCGCAGGCTAGCCAGTCTAGGTTTAGGTCACCTAACAGGATAGTTTCTTGTGGCAGGTTGACTGTAGCCCATTGTAAGATTTCCTCTATTATAGGAGAGTTATTTCCTGGAGGGATGTAACTGCAGGGGATGTTGATAACAGGATAGTTTCTTGGGGCAGGTTGACTGTAGCCCATTGTAAGATTTCCTCTATTATAGGAGAGTTATTTCCTGGAGGGATGTAACTGCAGGGGATGTTGATAACAGGATAGTTTCTTGGGGCAGGTTGACTGTAGTCCATTGTAAGATTTCCTCTATTATAGGAGAGTTATTTCCTGGAGGGATGTAACTGCAGGGGATGTTGATAACAGGATAGTTTCTTGGGGCAGGTTGACTGTAGCCCATTGTAAGATGTCCTCTATTATAGGAGAGTTATTTCCTGGAGGGATGTAACTGCAGGGGATGTTGATAACAGGATAGTTTCTTGGGGCAGGTTGACTGTAGTCCATTGTAAGATTTCCTCTATTATAGGAGAGTTATTTCCTGGAGGGATGTAACTGCAGGGGATGTTGATAACAGGATAGTTTCTTGGGGTAGGTTGACTGTAGCCCATTGTAAGATTTCCTCTATTATAGGAGAGTTATTTCCTGGAGGGATGTAACTGCAGGGGATGTTGATAACAGGATAGTTTCTTGGGGCAGGTTGACTGTAGCCCATTGTAAGATTTCCTCTATTATAGGAGAGTTATTTCCTGGAGGGATGTAACTGCAGGGGATGTTGATAACAGGATAGTTTCTTGGGGCAGGTTGACTGTAGCCCATTGTAAGATTTCCTCTATTATAGGAGAGTTATTTCCTGGAGGGATGTAACTGCAGGGGATGTTGATAACAGGATAGTTTCTTGGGGCAGGTTGACTGTAGCCCATTGTAAGATTTCCTCTATTATAGGAGAGTTATTTCCTGGAGGGATGTAACTGCAGGGGATGTTGATAACAGGATAGTTTCTTGGGGCAGGTTGACTGTAGCCCATTGTAAGATTTCCTCTATTATAGGAGAGTTATTTCCTGGAGGGATATAACTGCAGGGGATGTTGATTCTTTTTTTGTTTGTTAGGGATAAAACAAAGCCTAATGTTTCTGCATTCAGAAATTTGGGAAGTGGGGTTTGCAGAGGCTGGAGGATTTGTGTTTTTAAATAGAATTGGAACTCTGCCTCCCTTTTTGGCATCTCTGTCTAGACTTAGGATGTTATAGCCTCCTAGTCCTAGCCTAATAGTTTCCTCACAAGCTCTCTAATTATATATATATATATATATATATTTTTATCAGGCAAGGAAGTGGTTTATTGTGCTGTAAAACACAGTGTATTGGTATACATGTTAAATTCACATCCCTTCCCCCATCAGTGTGACATTCGAGCTGGTTCTGCCCTACCTATTAGCTGTCATAATAATATATCCCTTATGTACTTTACATGAAATTAATAATGATGTGGGACCTCTTATTTAACCAGATTATTAAGTTTGTGATTTTATCCAAGACAATATACTACATGACTAGAAATATATAAAAAATAAAAACATTAGACCATTTGGCAATTTAAAAATATATATAACTATATACATATACATTTTGCATGTAAAAAAAATAGATGCTTCCCCCGATCATGCCACTGTACTCTCTGAATCATCTTTATTCCCCAGTTCCTGTTCAAGTTGTTACAGACAATACCAGAGTAATGTCAACAAGCAAGGGGGAACCAGGTCATACTCCCATTACAGACTGGCCATGTCAGGTTGGGATATTGCTTCACAGGACATTTTCACTCTACAGGTATTCTGCATTCCATTTGAGCAAAACTGTGTGGCAGAAAAGCTGAGTAGGACAAGGGAAGATTCTCAATAATGGAAACTAAATTTTGGGGGGGGGGGGTCTTCAAAGATTTGATCCATCTGTGGGAAGTTCCTCAAGTAGACCTATTTTCCTCCTCTCTGAACAATCCACTCTCAAGATTCTGCTCCAGGAATCTATACAAGAAGGCCTGGAAGACAAGTGCTTTTATTTTCTTTTTGACAGGAAAATTCCTGTATGTTTTTCTACCTTTTTCACTAATATCCAGGGTACTTCAGAAGATTCAGAAAGATTCCTTCAAGTTCATTGTGGTGATTCCATTCTGACCCAAGCAACAATGGTTCTACCTTCTTTTGGAAATGGCCAGGGGAAATTACCACAAGCTTCCTCACAGACTGTATCTACTTGCACAAGATCACAGTTTTTTTATACAACCTGACTCCAGTCAACTTCAATTCACTATCCTGATGATATTGTCTTAATTCCTTTTGGGCACCTGTTTACTGAGGATGTGCAGCAGCTACTGAATGAGGCAAAAAAGCCTGCCACTAGAAAATCATAATCAAATATATTATTAAATCAAAAAAGTTTTTTTGGTTGGTGACAAAAACATAGCCATCACCCATTGAGAGCTAGTTATTCTCTTCTCTTGTTATCAGCAATTTCTGCATGTCTGCCCATGAAAACACCTCTTTCAATATATTTTCATGCTAAAATTGTTTTGAAATGGGATTTGAGCAAGAGGTCACATTTAAAACAGGTGGACCCTCCTTGGGATCTTAGTTTTGTGTTAGAAAAGCTAACAATTGCTCTATTTTAACTTGGCTGATTTGATGTTCTTAACATGGAAAACAGTTTTACTGATTGCTCTGAACTCTGCAATAAAGGTAGAGTTGCAAGTTCTTATGGTGAGTTAACCCTTACTTATTTTCCTCAGGAACAGGGTTTCTTTGAGAAGTAATTCTTTTTTATGCCTAAAGTAGCATCTGAGCTTATGTTAAGCCAAACTATCCTTCTCACTGTTTTTTTTTTCCTGAATCTAAAAATGAGGCAGAAATGATACTCCATACCTTTGCTGTCTATAGACAACTCAAGTACTATCCTGACATAACTAAATCTTTCAGATTTTTAGGTCAATTGTTCATTGCTTGTGAATGTAAGAAGAAGAGACAATCAAGTAGTCATCGAAGGCTATTACCTTTTGTTATTCTCACCACAACAAAACTATTCCAGGCAAGGTCAAGGTCCACTCTTCCAGAGCCATGACTTCAACTATGTTTTTTTTTTCTGAAAAAGTCAGATTCTAGAAGCAATGTATAAGCATCAACTTGGTCATCGATACATACATATACAAAGCACTGAACACTCGATTCCTTGTTTAGGTATAGATCAGGCATTGTAAGGACCATTTCCAAGGGGTTCCTGAATTCTTCTTTTTCTTCCACCTCCTAAAATTTGTAACCTATGGTAATCTACCCATATAGCCTAGGTTACTGCAGCAATGAATTATATTATGAATGTAGTACAGCTGTATAAGTAACCTCACCATAGGAGTACATGTTCAAATGATCAATGCTGCAGTAGTCACTCCATCCCTCCATCCCCTTTGATTCTTTGTGTGTTGCTTTTGCCAATGTGTGAACTTTTAATTTTTCTTTTATTAGCATTGTCCTTTTAGGGCTCAGCCTCCCTCTGTCTGTTGGCATGAAACCTCTGAACGGCTTGGCACCCAAACTTTTTTTTTAGGAAGCTCATTTTCAGCTGACTAATGGTTTGGTGTGTGGTAGATGACCTGAAGCTTTAGAAGCTAACTGGCTGTTATATCCTTTCAGGATATAACTAACTATATAATAATAATATAATAGTAATAATAAGAATATAATATAACTAGGATTTCAGAAACTAACACTGGATTTTATGCTCATTATATTTTGTAAAACGTATTCACTCTGACTGGTTACAATATTTAGCTAGTACTACCTGTATGCCATTTTCTTTATAATTATTGGAATTTTTCTGTCCCTACTATGTAACTCACAATTGCATCATGATGTTACACTTCTATGTTCTTTATGAAATTTTGCATTTCTGTTTTTGTAATGTCACTGTGTGGAGCTTTTCTGTCCAGGCCTCCTGGTAAACAAATGTAAAATAAGTAAATAAATAAATAGCTTAGGCTACTGCAGCAGTAATCATTCAAACATCTACTGTTATGGTAACCTTACTTGCACAAGTGTACTTTACTGAGTCATATTGGTTTCCTTATTCCTGATTACACAGGATACTGAGGCACATGCATCTAGTTTAGACAAGGAAATAAATTGGGTGCGTTATGTAGCATTAACCGTTGCTGTTCTCTTCTCAAGGCAAAACTGTTATACCATCTATTGTTTGACATGCTGTATAAAGACAGAAGGCCAACAGATATTTACACTGCAGCTTTTCTAGATAAATAAATGATACATTTCTATATCTTTGTTGTAACCTGTTAATTGTAATAATGAACAGCCTTTACTATGAGAGATCTTACAAAAAATGCAAGAAAGTGTTTTACCTTATTAAAAATGTACAAAACTGAAGCTGCTAAGCATTTGTTGACACTGTATAGCCAAAATGTTATACAATGGTCCAGTCTGGAAAGAAAATTGTGGCAAATTTTATTTTGGTTTTGAAATCTCCTGCACAGGACAAATCTGTCAAAAATGGATTTAAAGCATTTTGTCATCATCAGCAACATAAAGGATGTCAGAAATAGGACAATGTGAATTTTCAAAAGGATCCAAAGGAAGGAAATACTATAAATACTGTAAACTAATCAAAAACATAGATAATCCAACATAAGCATATGAACCTAAGAAGAGAATATAAAGAAAAATGGAGTTATCAACATGTTCTGTAAACAGCAGTTTGTACACAAAAAAGTGTTTGTATGTGTGTGTGTGTGTGTGTGTGTGTGTGTGTGTGTGTGTGTGTGTGTGTGTGTGTGTGTGTGTGTGTGTGTATCTGTGTGTGTGTATGGGTATATATGGGGCCATAAATGGAACTAGGGCTGCCGCTGTGCATAGCAAAATCTAAATGAGAAAAGATTTCTAAATTATTAGGCGGTGACTCTGAATTCCCCGTGAACTTGCAGCTTATGTGTACAATAAAGGTCTAACGGGAAAAGTGTTCAGTTTTTTTGGAGATAAAAAAAGTGGGAAATGTGTTGCTGATAGTACTGCAAACTTCTTTTGTGCGAAACAGGATACTTAGCCTGACATGGAAGTCCTTTTGCCTGATGACTCAACGTCCTTGCAGAAGCTGCACTTTCTCATATAGGTATTTTCATCATGTATAATTTGTGTTCTGACAAGCTGAGAACTTGAACTCTTACCAGAGAGAGTAGTCACTGTTTGTAGAGTGCATACTTTTTTGGAAGGGGGGAAGGAATGTAAATTTGTTTAAATATCATTCTCAAAAGTCTTGATATGCAAGTAAAGTTACAACTTACAGTTTGAGATGTGCAGTTTCTAATTCCTATTTCCTCTAGCCTAATAAAGCCTACCTTACTGATGAGTTATGGAATTTCAGCATGCTATAATGCATGGCAGGTAGAACAGGACTCTAGTTGTGATCCTGCATGAGTTGACATACAGAAAACAATTGCAAATACCATGCTCATATTTTCTATAACATACACAGCTTTATTCCCTTCTAGTTTATACTAGTTGCTTAAAATAAGACGTTGAGCTGGATTGTGTCTGCATTGGGCAGGAGGAGTTTTATTTGTTGTCCAAGGGCATAATTGCTTGGTAACTGAGGTAGAATCAGACCATATGCCTCCATGATTACTTTATATAAGGGAAGGGTAGGTGAAGTCTTTAAATTAATAATTGAAAACTGCTTGTTGTTGTAAAGTGAACTGTGAGACAGAGAAATATGCATTAGCTGGCACAGTGGTGCAGCGGTAGTGTTGTTGGTTTACAGTAAGAGGTTTTCCAGTTTGATTCTTGGCTGGAGTGCCTTCTGTGTAGAGCCTGCATGTCCTCTCTGTATTAACGTGGGTTTCCTCCCATGTTTCAAAGACATGCATCTGTAGCATTTCTCCCTGGGCCTCCACTGAAAATTGGCCTTGGTCCAAGTTGGACTTTTCTGATGAATTATTGTAACTTTCACTCTTACTCCAGATCTCCCAAGAGTGGTGCTCCTTTTATAATTAGAGTTGTCATGCTATGAACATTGAACATGTAAACACCAAGGCAAGCAGGGAACCATTCTGACCCCAAATGGCAGGAGGTTTATCTATCAGTAAGAAACATCAGTTTTCTGAGGACTACAATAATCTACATGATTTGTGTGGCCCTACAAGAAGCAGTAAACCTCATCTTCAAGACTTTTACTTTGATTTGATTGGTGTAACTGACTATTTTTGAGTGGAGTATACATGTGTGTAAAAACCATGTTTGGTATTACTAGCTCTGACTAGTTTTCCATAATGAGTTCACACTGTTTTGCATAATTGTTCCTTGGTCTAGAAACTAACAATACTGCTTCTTCCTAGAACATATATGTCCCTGCAGCCTGGTTCCCTGTGTGCTTAAAACTTCCTCTTACTATATGTAAGCCTACCCCATCAAAACTTTAAAGACACAGTCCGGGTGTCATAGACAAGTGCTGTGCATTTGTATGGCTCTAATATTTGAGGATGGTCCTTCTCAAAACACTGTGTAACTAATTATTGATATAGAAGTAGCAGTCAAGGGATAGTGCCTGTCTGTGGAGCAAAGGACCACATCATATAGCAGAGTTGCAGTGATAATATGCAGGGCAGTGCTATAGTAACACGTTTGGGATCGTGCTACAACAGTGTGCGTGGGGTGATATGAATGATGCCAGAGCTAAGGTTTCCTAACTTGCCGAAGGTAGTGATCACCACTATTTGCAGTGTAGTGGCACAGTTCTTACACACAGGAAAAGCAGCACAGCTCAGCTCAGTGGCTAACAGATATACCAATGTGGACATGTAAAGCAAAGTGGCATCCATGCTCATCATACAAAAGGGGAGGAAATTGTGTTGCTAGGGAAGTAGAAAATGGAAGAACAACATGCAGATGTAAACAAAGAAGATTAATTATAAACCATGAATGATGTGGGGAAGTTTTTTTTATGGGATACAGTTCCTTTTTCATTTTCAAATTAGAAGAGAAGATGGGGAGGGTTTTAAAGGATACAACTTTCTAGACAGTGGTATAGGTCAGTTGTTCCACTATGGTCAGGGCCTGCTGGTTGTACATCTCTGCCAGTCATCCCATGAGGTGCTCCATGGTATCAATGCAGGCATCCAGCCACTGGTACAGCTTGGCAATGACTAATCTCCACACCTCATGCCAGGATGACACTTTAGATTACCCCAGTTCACCTTATGCAGAAGAGCCTTCACCTCCCTTCTGAGAGGCAGATTGGTGCATGATGTGACCTCTCCAAGTCATCTCCAGCAGAGGAACCATTGCCCTCTTCCTGAGGGAAAGATCAGGTAGGCACTCGTGACCCATTTCCAGATGCATTATCTGGCAGTGACTGAAGTAAATATGCCTGCTGATCCACTTCTTCCATAAATGAACTCATGAAAGGATGACAAAGTGGAAAAATATAATCACCCACACACACATACGATAAAAACACTACCAGAGTTCTAAATTTGATTGTCTTTATACAGTGGATTGCCACAGAACATATATATACTTGCTGCCTGGAGAGGTTTCTGACCTTCTGTAGTTTCTGACTTTATTGTGTTGATGTCCTCAGCAGCTGTGAAATAAATTCTGAGCTGTTATAAATAACTGTCCAACAGTGACCATAGTAAAAGACCATATTACTTAACAAAAACTATTTTTATAGTGCATCTCTGGCTCATTAACCACTATCACCCAGAGGAAAAAGCAATTTTTGGGTAGCACTGCCTCATGTCATCATACAGAGAGCAACACTATTCTGCTGAACTGGTGATACCAGTTGCAGCACTCAGCACCTTATACCAGATCAAAATATGCATTAGCCATCTTGCAGGAACATTGCATTGTCCTATCACTTGCTCTTTAAAATTCCAGTACAGGAAAAACAGGAAAATTCTGGTCTCCCTGGACCCTGGCACATCATTTAGAAACCCTACTTTTAACAGTCTCAAAAGCAGTGCATAGAGATACATCTGTGAATCATCTACCAAACAAACACAACTGTCCCTTCTTTTGCAGAATGCACTTGGCTTTGCTGATATATTTCCCTGTTGCTGTATTATTATTATTATTATGATTATTATTATTATTATTATTATTTATACCCTGGTAAATCACTGGGGAGTTTATTCATTTAATAATTCCAGGCATTACAATGTCATATTTCTTACTATTCAGAAAATGCACATTGATACAAAACTTTCTTTTTCTACTAACATTTCACATGAATTACAATAATATGTAAAACCTGCTCCTGACCCTGGCTCTTTATCCCCTCATTGTTTTTGGCTATGTTCAGAATTCTTGAGAAAAAAGTTGAGAAGTGTGCACTGCACATGTACAAATAACATAGGCATGAGGAGAGAGGTTACTTTTCTTGTGCTAAACAGTTCATGCACAACTCTGACTGGTGTGCACAGATGGTGTATCATGCATAGAAAATGATTCACAAACACTGACTCTGTCTGGCTTAATTAAATAACCACCACCCAAACTGCCTGTTATTAGCTCAATATGAGACATGAGACACCATTTTCATCTTGAGTTATATCACTTACAGAATGAGAAACAGAGGGTTTGAAGTAAAATATTGTGAATGAGAAGTACTGCAGAATTACAAGAGTGCTGCCTAGCAAGTTACCTCACTCACAACCACAAATCTAGTTGTGCCTGCAACACGTTCATAGGATCATAAGTTCATAAGTGTATACTAGGCTAATGACCACTAGGGCCTTTATAAGACTAGCTGTCCAATCCAGGTGTGATCCACAAATTTGATGTATGCCTCTGTCCATCAGAGACATAAGCACCAGACCAGAGGTGAATTTTAAATTACCCATCCATTGGTCCAAGTTGCGCTTAAAAAGTGTTAGTGAGGAACTCTTCTTCACATGTACAGGGAGCCTTTGTATGTGTAAATGAGGTCACGTAACATTACACATTTGTGTCTGTTTGTGTGGTGGAGGAACAAGTCATGTAAATTCCAGGAATGTATTTAAATTCTTATGTACCATATGGGGGGGGGGGAGGTGAAGATGTGATTTGCAGTAACTGCAGCTGTTATACATGGAACATATAGAGGGAAGTCATTGTCATAGTCATATGTGTGCCATAGAACAGCATATATACTCACTGAATTACATGTTTTGTCCTTAGGTGTACAGGTGCTAGCATAGTCATCCAACAGATGAAATGCCTAGGAAAGTTTTCAAGCTAGTAGACTGAGGTTCACTGCACACATGACATATGTTACTTGAGCAAAAGTGACAGAAAGCAGTATCAGCACCAGATCTGACAGGGACTGGTGCAGGATATGAAAGTCATAGGTAGCCATAAGGTCTATACAACAGTCGTGACAGTGAACTACCAGTATGACACTTTGGGCAAAAGACATGGTACAAGACATCATAGTAGCAAAGTCTACCAAAGGAACAGACCACAAACAAATAAGTGTTTGAAGAGTTTGAAGAGGTTTTTTTTTGTGTTCTTTGACAAACAGAGGAATTGGTCCCTTATACCTGGTGGTGGCTTAAACGTTGGAACCAACCTGGCAGCAATGACGCATATATCAGTTGGGAAAGCACCGGTTTATCAATGTCAATTTTAGCAGACTATAACACACCTTACTGCCTGAATAAAAAGAGATTGAATGCAGCCAACCTGCACTTCTGGTCTGCAAATGTGAAATCCTGCAAAACAAGATACATCTTCCAATGTATCGTATACATCTGCTTCCACTTGTATAAGTATACATGTCACAGGGAGATACTGAGCCACATGTGTATATGTGTGTGTGTGAGGATGATGTCATATGTTTTCCTGCATTTGCATGTTCCACATGTGAAAGATCCAGCACAACAGATCAATATATAGTTGAAATTAACAGAGCATCCGTGACTGATACAAATAACAGCATTAAAGGGGCACAGTTGGATGAGACAGTGTCAGTTTTCAGGAGTAGTAAAGGGAAGGGGTCATCAGCATTCACATTTACAGAGGCCCCTGTAAAATAAACAGCTGAGCATAAGGCCTCAGGGCAACATAACAGACTTCTGGTACCTGATGTCATTTGCTGTGATCCCAGCACACATAGCAACTGATAAGCTTACTGCCTGTGAGGTGTTCATATCCACCATAAGGGGAGAGACAGTAGGAGGTGCAGCACTGCATGACTCCTGCACTGTCCATAAAATGTGTGTGACTCTTAGAATAAACCAGCAGATGTGCAGGCCAGTGATATAGGGACAGTGGGCTGCTACATACATCAATGTGCTGTGTTCTATAGCCTGTGGGAGGCCACGTCCACCACATGCACAGCCACTTGAAGTATAGGCACAGGAAAATAGCTGCTGCTGTGGTCACGCTTGGTAAATCTTGTCTCCACTCATATATACATATGACACATTGCATCAGCTATCTGGTCTGCATCTGTATGCCATGGCCTGAGAACAGACCAGCCTCAAGATAATCAGGCAGAGACCATTCCATTTTGGACTAAACAGACCACTGATAAGATTATATTCGCATCACTTACAGGCACATGACCTGTCAACCCAGGGTGAGGATGGCATTGTACATCAAGCTCACTACATGGGACCCCCAAGAGAGTGAACCCGCCTCATCCCAGAGATCATTGCTTCACTGCCATTGAACCGATCCACTGTCAGCACCACAAGAGGACACAGTGAATACCAACAATATCCACTCAGTGATAGACCAAACCCACTATTGGAGCATGTGATTATTGAATCCCTGGAAACCCATTAGACTACCTGAATATCATATTTGCATCCTGTGACTGTCCATCACAGTATAATCTTGAACAAGTGATGATAATTTCCCCTTACCCCCACCCTGTAAATGTATGATCATGTCAGATCTATAGTGTAACCAGCCCATGCACTGCTCCACATAACCTGGGTGTGCTACTGCATGATTTATTTTATTATATGTTGACTGTATCATCACCTTTAGTTGTGGGACAGATGCTATCACTTTCCCAGCTCTGCAATGTATGTTCTCATCTCTGCCTTGGCTGTGGTGGTGTTGCTGCTCCTTTGCATTCTTTCTCTAACTGTGTGCCATACCCTTCTTCTGCTGATGTGACTTGTATGGCAGGACCTGTCGTGATGTTCTCAAGCTTCTTCATTTGTTTATGTGACACCATTTTGCGCAGTATGGCACATACAATATATACCTTGACGCATATGGTTGGAATATACTGCAGTGACTCTCTGGAGGCATCCAAATATCAAAAGTGCTCTTTCATTATTCCAAATACTCAGTCTGGTATATTTTGAATTTTAGTGTGCTCTGTATTATAGACATTTACTGCATGATCAAAAGCTTGCTTATCTACAAGGATATGGTGTGTATCTGGCATTGCCTGTGACACATAATATTTGTACTGGTTTAATATTTATGAGGCTGTCAACTGTAAATCACTGGAACATCCCTGTAGCTAAGATTGTTCATGTTATACATACTTGTACATTTACAGGAATGGGCATACTTTACATGCCTCGGTTCTGCTTTGCTAATAAATGTTTCTCTCTGAGAGGGTGTGCTATCTGTTCTTCGAGGTGGTGGTAGCTCAGATACTGTTTGTATCTCCTTCATTGGTGCTGATGTGTGAAATGTGTGTGTTGAGCACTGGCTTTGATGGCAGCTGCTAAGAGATGCAACTGTACTTCTGTTGCTGCTACAATTCCCAACACAAGAACCATCATTTGCTCTATAAATTTCAGCAATCAAAATTGCAAAGCATGGTTCCACAATACTGACTTTTAAATGCCTCTGAATCTATCTTTAGTTTTAGGTTCTCTCATTTCCTTATTCTACATGGCTCATTCACATGTACTTCCTCATTTACATACTGTTATGCATTCAACTGCATGTGCTGCATATTACCATGACAAGGTGTACTATTGCTATTATCCATTCTATAGATGCACACTGGGATTTGGAAATGTTTGCCACTGTGAAGGAAACAGTTGTGTGTGATGAGTAGCCATGGTCAGATTGTGTGTAATTAACAAAAAACAAAAATCTATCTCAAAGTAACTCCACTAAAACTCGTATAATAACCACTTTTATTAAACACAAGCTTTCACACATACAAATGCTTCCTCAGGAGTTTAAAAATACATATTAAAATAAAAGCTTATATAAAGATATTTAAAATCAGTCATGTCACAGACAAACCAATCAAATGCAATCAATCAATACAAACAAGTTTTCATGTTTCTAAATCAGTCTGCATCTTGGTTTACCTAATTTGCACATGCAGTGCCCTACATTCTAATACTGTTGCTTATTAGCATCTGCTTACACAGCCATTAGAATTTACGCCTAGAAAAGCCACTGCTGCTGCTTGGTCTAAATGACTTGCATTGAGTGTCATCCATCATTACGGAATTATGTCTATTCACTAGGAAGTTAAACTTCTTCTTTTTCCCAGAGACATCTCAGCTGGTCCCACTATACAGACTGAGCATATTTATATTCATTTCAAACCCTACTACTAAAGCCTTTGAGATGCTTAGAAGACATTCATAACATTAGTATAGGGCAGAAGGAACTATGTACTTCTACCTTATCTAAGAGGAAGTTAGAAGCGCTAATGTCCATGACTAATAACAAAAATATTGTAATAATAAATGTTGAGAAAGGGAATGCAATTGTTGTGATGGACTTTAAAAGCCATATGATCTCTATATATCTATTGCTAAGTGATATTAGCACATATTTACTAATTTTGAGAAAACATATAGCACTCGTTATACATAAGCTCAACAAAGAGGTGTATGATTTGTACTGTGAAGGAACTTGCTACAATTTGTTCATGTTATTTATCCCAATGTAATAATGTATTATGATTTTCCTAAGATACATAAGGACATTCAGAATCTTCTGATGTGTCTGATTACATCATCACAAGGCTGGCTTACTGAATTGATAGCTATATATCTGGTAAAGAATTTAAGTGTTTTTTTTTTAAATCTGATGCCAAGCTTTATTAAAGATAGTGGTGACTTTTTTGAGAAAATTGTATAACTGTCATTGTAAAACTGAAAGCATTGACTATTTATTAGTAACCATGGATGTGAATTCACTTTTCACTGTGATACCTAATACATATGGTATAGACGCAGTAAGACATTTCTTGAAATTGCAGACAACTAGGGATAATACATTTATTAATAATGTGTGCTATTTCTTAGATATTGTTTTGAGTAATAATGTATTTACATTTCATGACAAATTGTACTTGGAGAAGCAAGGGGAGGGCCATGGGGATACAAGCTGTCAATATGTGTTGCTAATATAGTAATACATATGCAGGAACAAGAATATATCTTTAGTAGTAAGAATCCATTTTATTGTGACATGTTTTATAAACAGTTTGTGGGAGACATCTTTTTGATTTGGTCTGGAACTGAACAACATTTATAGGATTATATAAAATATATGACTGAAACTCATGATTTCTTTTAGCCATAAGGTCTTGCTACATCGATCTTTATGAAGGAAGTAAAGAGAAATGTGTACCTGTCTCACCATTGTATGCACCCAACTTTTACTTTTAGAAATGTAGTTAAGGGCAGATGCTGCATGTAAATAGATTAAATACATCAGATCATACCTTCAACACACAGCTAGATAAAATGGTGCAAGACTTTTTTAGGTAAGGTTACTATCCATCTGAAATAGACAAAGCAAAGCAAACAGTAATCAGTAGCAGAACAACAGATGATGGTTCATTGTTCGAGAATTAACTCCTATATTAAGAAATGGTGGAGAGAACAATGACCGTAATATGATTTTTTTTATTAACTTATAATAAAGTGCCTAAACAAGCAAAAAGTATTGTTAGGAAGCATTTTCATATTCTCTCTAATATTCATGTCAAAGGGAAAATTTTGCAGGATACTACGTGCTTTAGTTTAAAAAAACAGCAATCATGGACAGAGTTGTTACGCTACAATGAGCAAAGAAATATTCTAGATATTAGATGGAGTCAAAGAAAAGGAACTCATCCTTGTTATAAATGCTCCTTTTGCAAGTATATGTGGAAGTTGTCATGTTCAGTACATCCAGCTATGAAAAGTAATATTTCCCTCACAGTTTTTGACCATTGTGATGCTGTCAATGTGATTTATTTAGCTATATGTGACACGTTCTGTTTTTAATGTAGACAAGACCAACAGAAAGTTTAAAGACCTGATATATCAGCATCCATTGGACATTAAAAGAAAAGTACTCAGAACACTCAGTAAATATTTTATTGAGAAGGGTGAGCAACATTTTTGTTTTATTGTATTGCAAGTAATCACATAAAACCAAAGGGGGGGGTCACATAGTAGCATTAACTGAAAATGCTGAATATAAATGGATTCTGGGACCCAGGGCAGAAAAGTACTCTGGATTAAATGAAGCTGTGTCTTAAAATAAACAGTTCTGAAATTAAGACATATTAGAACTTTACTTGTTTTTACTAATTGATTGCATTTGATTGGTCTGTCTGTGATGTGTGATTGATTTTAAATATCTTAGTATAGACTTTTATTTTAATGTGCATTTTAAACACCTCATTAAGCACTTGTATGGGTGAAAGCTTGTGTTTATTAAAAGTGGTTATATATGAGTTTTAGTGAAGTTACTTTGAGCTGGATTTTTTTATTTTTGTTGAATTTTCATTTTTTATCCAGGCTTGTTTTACACACTGTGAGCTACCTGGTGTAGCGTTTAGAGATTGTGTGCAATTCAGAGACACACTCAATGCAAGTCATGTAGGCCAAGCAGCAGCAGGTTTTCTAGACATATATTCTAATGCTAATCAGCAACTATATTAGATTAAGGGGCACTGCAGGTGCAAATTAGGAAAAGCAAGATGGCAGAGTGACTCAGAAACATATAAAGATTGTGACATGGTGCTTGAACATTAGTGGTAATTACTTCAGTCCTTATGCACATGCAGGGGAATCATGGACATGTGATAGGGGTTGCCACACTCTTAGTGAACTTGTATATGCAACAGGTTGTTATTGCCATTGCAATCCATGGTGATGTGAGTTGTCACCCTTGGAGGTGCTATGTCATCTGACCCCACATAGTATTTCATGATATTCATGACACCAGCATTATAAACTGATGCCTTGTAGATAGGTATACCATACAGAAGCTGCTGTACATGTGCTGGCCTCATTTGCAGGCCATTTGGAGTTGTGGAGAATCAATCCCAGTGGATACAAAGACAAATTTGGCTTTACATAGACTAGTTACAGAGACATTTCAGCAACCAACTGGATAAACAGTTGGTTATTTTAGGCATCTGCCTCAAGAATATTCTATCAGCTTCTCAATACCATTCTGCAGCATGTGAGGGGAGCATGCTTGGTTTCCACATAGAGGAGAAAGCCAATACCTTGTGGAATATTTATGAAATAGCCCATTTCTCTGAGGTGCTGGGAGCCATAGACTGTACCTGCATTGAAATAAAGGACCTAACTGATGACCTAGAAAGAAGGTATTTGAACCATAAAGAATATAACTGCCAGGTGATCTGTAAAGCACTGGGTATCATTTACAATGCGCCTGCAGGCCTCCAGACAGTTGTCATGACTCTCACATATGTAACATATGTGACATTCACCAATGGTTCATGAGAGATGACTTCTCCCGGAGACTTCTTATGGGTAATAATGGATATGCCCTATAACCCTGTTTGAATACACACATCCAAAATCCACAGACTGTGACAGACCATAAAGACAACTATAGCCTACCACAAACCAGGGTTAGTGTGGAGCATGTGCTTGGGCTTCTGAAGGCATGCCTTCAGTGCCTGGATGTATCCAGTTGTGGCCCACAGTATAAGTATACACATGTGCTAAAATATTCTCAGTTACAGCACGGAGGCCATTTGCAGGGTGAAAATCTCTCAGTACACAAGGCAATAGAAGTTCAGCCACATGAGACGTTCTTGGGGGACCCAGCATCAGGGGATGAACATGCTAGCTGGAGATGGGCACAGCATATAATGGCACTAATACTGGCAAAGAGACAGTGGCTTCTCCCTGTAGTAAAACATATATACTACAGTAAAAGTGATTCATGCTAACCTATTCTAGACTGTGGTTAACCATGCCTAGGCTGAACACACTGTGCATCAGAACTGGGCTACCAAGGTACAAAGGGCAAGACATAGTTATCATCATATGCACAAGTGGAGAATGGAGAATGGAATACAAGTGTGCAATGTCTTCCACATGGAAATGCATGCATACTGTATCAAATAAAATCTTTTACAGTACACTATATGGTGGTATGGAGGGGAGTACTACAGAATGTCTTTGGAGAGCCCACTCTCACTGTTCATCTGTGAGTGTGAGACAATGTGGACTATAGTTTTGTGCATGTGGGTATGCTAAGATACAGACTCAGCAGTACTGCTTGCACTGCATCTTGATATAATGGATGGGTCCAGGGCATGTATGGAAGAAGAGAGGGCATTCCATGTATGTCCCATCAAATGGGAGCTGTGTCTACCAGGTGTTGCATGGGTAGTAACATGACCCTAGCCAGATTTAGGTGTGTCCATTATCAGAAATGTCATCTGAACTAGTACAAAGTTGCAGATGCCCCTTCCTACCTATAGGCATCTCCACACCTTACATCACTTTGGCAATGCTGCTAGAGGTAAAGATGGATGGGAGGACATGCGCTGTTCCATTAGGCAGTCAAGTCAGTCAAAAATGTCAAACATACGGGACATGCTCTCATGTAGGTCATTTCACACATCCTGCATTTCCCATATCATCTGTACAAAGGCTAGCCTGTGCCTCCATGATGTTCCTGCACATGGACACAGCTGATTCAGGAAAAAGGTGGTTCCTATGCAATCAACATGCACCAGTATGCAAACTCCATGTGGTCCCCTTCCCCTTATGTAACTTGTAGTAGACATCAATGACTGTCCAAAAATGGGTGACACACTACCTTAACTGCATGAGCTCACATCTACCTGCCCTTCATGTGTGGGATGGTGTGTGTGTGTGTGTGTGTGTGTGTGTGTGTGTGTGTGTGTGTGTGTGTGTGTGTGTGTGTGTGTGTGTGTGTGTTAGCTGGTGCTCACAGGTACAGAGACTCTGTCCATGTTCTAAGTAGGGGATTTTGTGCGCATCCTTCCTATGTACAATACTGAGTATGTACTCCCTGAGTCAGGCAGTCAAAGTTATATGGTGTGTGTGTGTGTGTGTGTGTGTGTGTGTGTGTGTGTGTGTGTGTGGGGGGGCAGATAGAGAATCACCTGTGAAGACACCAACGCAGAAGACCTAGCTCATTTGTAGCCCATCATCATTACCTTAGTCTCTGTACAGACTTAATAATACAGTTTTTAGTGACAATAATGAGTAATATAACCTTACTTTGTGCAGGTTATGTTGCAGCATGTTTTCCCTGATGTAACCAAAATACAGGAAGCACAATGGGCCCCAATACCATTCCAGGATGCCTCCTGATCAGTCTAAAATATCATTTATCAGGACACCCGCAGTCATTATTCAACTATATTCTTAAAACAGGCTTTGTGCCACATGATTGGAGGACTGCAACTGTCATCTCCCTTCATAAGGAGGGACCTTCAACAGATTCTGGAAACTACAGTCCCATTAGTCCAACTAGTCTTCTTTGCAAAGCCATAAAAATAATCATAGAAATTATCAACAAGGATATAGGAGACCTCCAGACACTGGATCCATCTCAATTTGGCTTTGTCAAAGGAAGGACATGCTTACTGAATCTGGTGGACTTCTTTGAAATGGTCACTAAGGCGATGGATGAGAAGAAAACAGTGCATACTGCCTACCTAGATCTGGCTAAAGTATTTGATACAATACTCCGCTCAGGCATTGTCAACAAACTTATGGAAATAGGTTGAAACCACTTTATAATACACTGGGTAGCTAGCTGGTTCACTGATGGGTGCCAGGAGGTTAGAATCAGATTAAGCCACCTCCACAAAGAGGAAGGTCACCAGTGGAGTGCTCAGGGCTTTGTGCTAGGCCCACTCTTCTTTGACATCTACTTCTTGGATGTCAAAGACAATGTCAAAAGTCTCTGGCTAACCAGGCTTGCTGATGATTGCAAACTGGGAGCAGTCAATGAATTATCCCCAAGATGAGAACACTTTTCAGGAAGGTCTGACACTAAAAAATGCTTGGTGCCAAAGCCATGGCTTAAAATTCAATACCAAGAAATGCATTTTAAAACTGTTTGAGTTGTCTGTCACCCAAGGTAACTACGTCATCAATAAAGCACCCCTAAATGTTGATTCATTATTCAAGGATCTGGGAACTCATGTAAATAGTAACCTAGCCTTCAGCCAGTGTGTGTCCAAGGCAGTAAGAGAATCCTTTTATGTTGCTCAACTTGTAAGCAAGGGCATGGCATCTAGGTCCAGAGAGGTTATCATACCACTGTACTCGTCCTTCATAAGACCAATCATAGATTGCAATGCCCCCTTCAGTAGGTATCAGACCAGGCACATGCAGCAACTGAAACATTTTACAAAGGTTCCTAATAAAAAGAAAACAGGGAGTAAACACCATGTCCTAAGCAGACCACCTCAAAGCATTGTCTCTTTACTTGGTATCATACAGACTTTCTGAGATGTGATCTTTGCCTAGCATGCAAGGCATCCCTGGACCATATTTTAATGAGCATTTTCACATTCAGAAAACAAACAGCATCAGAACTACTGGATTAAAGGATTTAAATTTTGCTCGTGACATAAATAGGACATTTCAGAGAGACAGATATGCTTTTCGGAGAATTCCCATTCTTTGGAACAGGCTTTCCATCCATGTCAAGCAGACTTCCTCCCTATCCCTCTTTAAGCACTACTTGGATCAATGGATGGGTAATTGGAAATTCACCCATGGTCTGGCACCTATGTCTCTGATGGACAGAGGAAGTCAGTAAATCACCCCCTATATAAATCAAATTTGTGGGTCACATTTGGGCTGCATGACTAGGCTTATAAGGGCCTTAGAGGACATTAGCCTAGTATACACCTATAAACAACATCATTGTTATGTTCAATACTAAAAGGATCAATCAAAATTATCCATAGACTAATAATGGAAAAGCAATAAACACCTGGGACATTTGCAATGCATACTGTTAGGGCATGCTACAGCTCACCTCTGAAGTCTATCACACCAACAGGGGACTGTAATGACTCCAATACTCCAATGTATTGATGGATGAAACTCCACCTTCTTCATCAGTAATAATTTAGCTGATGGCCACATCCATTTGCCTACCCTCTCACACAAGGCAGGCAGCATGTTTGTCCACATCATGGATAATGCTGGTGGCCTTACATCTAACCTGCTTGCAGGGGTAGTTCTGGCCACTGGCAACATTAGTGTTTATGACAAGATCCTGCAATGTATATTCACAATATGGCTGGTCAGCAGTCTCTTAACAGAGCAGTTGTTAGTCATGGGGATGGCAGGCCTGCACCAACAGTTCATGCTCTGCATAGGAAAACTTCCTCTTTCTTGGCTTAGCCTTCACAGGCATACTGCTGTGTGGAGAAAGAATAATCACGTGAGCATGCCAGAACGGACTGCATGTTAAGCTATACTATCTAAAATGTTGCTCCCTTCTTGTACACTAAATTGGGAGAACTAATATATAGACATTCAAGTAAGCTGTAGAGCCTTACTACAGTGACAGACAGAGAACCACCACTGCAAACAAACCCTAGAAACAAACACACATGCGTGCACACATGTGCGTGCACACACATACAAACCTAACCCTCAGAGTGAAGCACACTGCTACTTATAAACTGCCCCCCTCCATGTCACTGCAGTGGCATATACATTCTGCAGCATTTACCCTTCAGTAGGTACACCCCATGGTTATTCCTGCTTTGGTATTATTCTGCATTAACACAGCTACCCACACACACACACAATAGGATGTAGGCTGAAGCTGTACTGGTATAATTTACTACAGTTCCAAGTTCATTTTCTAAACCACTAGTGGGCTCCAAGGTAATTCTAAACACAGATATATGCATGCCTCAGCATAACAGAAGGAAGTGTCAGCCTGACTGCTTTAAGAGCAGCATTTCACAATTGTGTTGGGGTGTGCCACTTATTAACCTTCACAGTATATCTTTACAACATCTCTGTGCTTCACTGTCTACTTTACCCTTGTGAAAACACTCAACAGCCACTGCACAATTCCCATCATCAGATATTTTACATGGAAACAGTGGTTAACAGCTACATACATAGAAGAGTTATGACAATGTTGCAAAACAGTCAACAAGAAATACTTCTCTTTTCTTTAGTCTTAATTGACTTCCACTGGTAGAGCCCTTTTCCCCATTAGTGCTCCATGTATTCTTCTATCTTGATAAGAGCCTTTCTTCAGCTGCCTTGGTTTACATTGTGCTGATTCAGGCTACTGACCATGATGATGTCTCTGAAGCACTCTTCTACAGCTTGCCTATATACAAGATTCACATACAGCTATATATGATGTTGTGAAGACACCAGAGCACATCCAGAGTGCTTTGTTTATGTGGAAGCATATGCATATGACTAGAGCATGGCCTGCATTTTCCTGTTTAAGCCCACTAAAGTGCAGTCATTAAAGTTTATTGCCTTTTTTACAGGTGAAGTATATACTATAAAACTGAACTCTGTGTGCTATTTTTCTCACCTTCTATTCCCTTTCTAAACATGTTCAAAGTATCATCATTCATCTTGAACCTTGTCACTGGCCATGCTTGCTAAGTTGCTCTGCTTTGGCTGGCAGTTCATACAATGGGAAATTGTCATGACCACAAGATGTCAGACATTATTCTCTGGTATGAGACCTAATGAATAGCCATGGCTCCAATTCATATTGGAAATTTCAGGGTGCTCTGGTGGGTCTTACAGAAGAACAAGATATTTTTCTTCCTGCTGCATAGAGACTTCAGGGTTTGTATGCTGGGGGACTCTTTTGAGGGTCTGCAGTATGAGGCAGATGCCACCATGGTGGCAACTGATGTCACTGTCATTCCATGAACTGTCAAGCATGGCAGGCACCACTACAGTGACATGAGGAGGTGCCATCCAGACTTTCTTTACCAATGGGAAGAAGACATCAGAGTGAGAGCTTCTGAGGTGTACTATATATTTTTAAATCCTATCCAGACAGTTTGGAGCATACTGCACTTGTGTATCATTCCGGTTTTCCATAACATGCCCAGTGTAGATCACTGAAAGTTTCCTGTAACTAAGACAGTTAAGGTTATACATGCTGTAATATCCACAAGAATGGTTATACCACACATATCCTTCAGTTTTGCTTGTGGGCATAATAGTTTGAGTAAGGCCCTTACAGTAATGGTATAGTAAACCTCCAGACACTGGACCCAACCCTGTTTTGTTTCATCAAGGGCAGGTCATGCCTACTCAGCCTGGTGGACCTCTTTGAGAAGGTCACCAAAGCAACAGATGATGATGGCAAAATGGTTCGAACTGCCTACTTTGACCTGGCCAAGGCATTTCACACAATACCGGACTTGGGCATTGTTGCCAAACTCAAGAGATTAGGTACAAACCCGTAATTCACCAGGTGGATAGCCAACTGGCTCATAGGACTCAGGAAGTTAGAATTGGGGAGTCCACCTCCAGAAAGAGGTCAGACACAAGTGAATTCCCTCAAGCATCTGTCCTTGGACTGCTCTTTTTTGGCATTTACATCTCTGAAGTCAAGGCAAATGTCAGTGGTCTTCGACTAACTAAATTTGGTGATGATTGCAAACTAGGAGCTGTCATTGAATCCCACACTGACACAAATGTTCTTCAGGAAGGGCTGACACAGACAAATAACTGGTGTCAGAGCCATGGGCTAAACCTAAATGCCAAGACACAGGATAACCTCCCACCAGATCTAATATCTTACTATCCTAGATACCTCATAAAGGCTTTTGCACATATTCTTATCACACTTTCAGTGTTAAGTAGACTACCACCTATGTGGAAGCTCATGGGTACAGAGTTTTTACCAAAGGAGATGACAATGCACTTTTTGGCATTGAGCTTGAGGCCATGGCTTTGACACCAGGCATCTGTCTCAGTGAGGCCCTTTTGTAGGATGTCCCCATCATTAGGAGTTTCGATTATGGGTCCTAGTTTGCACTCATCTGCGAACTTCATTAGCCAAAGACCTTCTGTGTTAGCCTGTACTTCAGAAAAGTAAATACCAAACAGGAGAGGACCCAGGACTGAACCCTGTGTTACTCCACTTTTCACTGGTCTGAAGTTGGATTTGGAGTCTGCTACTTTCACAGTGTGGATTCTGTCAGTGAGCTAGTTGGCAACCCATCTTGTGACATAGGGATTTATACCTAGTTTAGTGAGTTTATCTATAATTCCAGAGTGGGGGATGGTGTCAAAAGCCTTGGCGAGATCTAGATAGGCTGTGTGAACCATCATACCCTCGTCTATGGCTTTGGTGACTGCTTCAAAGAAGTCTATCAGGTTTAAGAGACATGATCTGCCTTTTGCAAACTGAACTGGGTGGGGTCCAGAGTTTGGAGATTACCAATGTTTTTGTTTATAAGTTCCATGATGATACATTCTATGGCCTTGCAGACCAGGCTCATTAGGCTAATGGGGCGGTATTTCCTGTGGTCTGTGGTGGCTCCCCCTTTTTGGCGTGGGATAACCATCGCTGTGCACCATTCAGTGGACACAAAGCCTGAGGTGAGGCTATGATTGAACATGGTGCTTAGGTGGGGTGCCAGTTCATTCTGTAGTTAGTGTAGAATACAGCCTGGGATGTTGTCAGGTCACTGTGTTCTTGGCTTTGGATAGCGTGGTTTTTACCTGTGAAGCTGTGATTACAGGAACTTTGCATTCTTCCAGTATAGAGATGGGGCCTTTAGGGGGTGAGAGGGGGGTAATGTTAGCACTGAATCTGCCAGGATGTTGGCAATATCAGTTGGTTCTGTATATTTAGTGCCATTGTGCTGTAACTCCTAGCAGATCTGGGTGTTGCCATTGAGATTCTTGACATAGCTATAGAATGCTTTGTGGTTGTCTTTAGGATCAGTGGTGATTTTATTTTCATAACTAGCTTTTGGAGGATTTTATGAGGGATCTCAGCTTCTTACTGAGGCTGACCAGGGAGTTCCTCCAATCATGGGATTTTACTCTTTTTTGCAACGGTTTATTTCTTCTGTTGTAGAGTTTGTTTATGGCAGGGGACCACCGATTGGCTTCCTTTTTTTGGAGGATAGCATTCTGGTTCTGTTAGGGATAGCAGGATCCATGTACTCATATACATGCTTATAAAGTTCATTTGTGTAGGCTTCATCAATCATACCTCTATTGTCCATCTGCATGGGTGTTGTGAAGGTTGCCACGTCTGTCTTCAGAAGCGTGAAGTTGGCTTTGGAGAAATTTTTTACGGTGGTTTCCCTAATGGGGGGTGGGAGAGGGATGTGGATATCTAGGGTGATTAGCTTGTGGTCAGATCTGACCAACGAGAAATTAACCTCTGGTGTGGAACACGGATCACCCATGTTGGTAATGGCCAGGTCTAGCATATTGCTGCCCCTGGTGGGGGTATGGATAAGTTGATCCAAGGCATTGGAATTTATGAATTCCAGAAAACATTGAGCAAAAGAGTTGGTACATGAGTAGTTTTCCCAGTTAATGGTGGGGTAGTTGAAATCACCCATTGTTAGGGTGTTGGGTTGTACCTTAATATTTTCCAGTGTATCAAGTAATGAGGAGTGGGAGTCCTGGGGCATGGTGGGGGATCTATAGCAAGTTACAATTTGGATTGCAGTCTTGCCCAGAGTTAGTTGCACTTGGATAATCTCAGATGCATTATGTTGAGCAACTAGCAAGGAGGTGTGGATATCCTTAATGAATATGGACATGCCTCCGCCTTTAGTGTTTCGGTCCAGGTTAGGTGGCTGAAAGGTGTTTTATGAATTATAGCCTGGTAATGCAGGGGTGCTCTCTGGAGCCTTGAACCAGGTCTCTGTCACTGCACAGATGTTGATGTTTTCCATTTTAAGGAGTGCTTTGTGTGAATGCATTTTGAGGTTTAGACTTCTAGCATTGAGTAGCATTACCCTCAGATTTTGTTTGCTTGTACCTGTTACTGTGGTGAATTTGTCATTTGAACCTTGCCTAGGATATATTGTGGGGGAACAAGTATTAGTGAGGTTTAGAATGGACTTGGTGAAGTATTGGTTAAATTGAGTGGCAATATCACCTGTGATGGTATCAATATTTGGGGGAGGAGTACTATTTTTTCCTAGTTGTAGGATTTTATTGACCGCTGCCCAAAATTTTGGAGAGTGATATTTGTGTTTTGTTTGTATATCTGAGTAGTAATATTTCTTGTCCATTCATATTTGCTTTTTGGCCTTGTTTCTTAGTTCAAATTATATTTGTCTATTTGCATTAGTTTTTTTGTGTAGCCATGCTTCCCATGCCTTATTTCTTTGTTTTAGGAGAGAACAGGTACTTTTGGTGAGCCAGGAGACATTGTTGCACTTTGTTCTAACTATTCTAGTTGGGGCAAGGTGATTTAGTTTCCTCAGAATAGTAGTGTTAATGTAGTCTACGGCATTATCAAGAGGGAGATGTGGGAGAGGTGTCCAGTTACAGTGGTTAGAGCAATTATGAGGTCTTGGGGTTTGAATTTTTTTGTATAATCAATTTGTTGAAGAGAGGTTATGTTTATGGGTTTAACTTTTTGTCTAATTACAAATGTAGGGAGGTGGTCACTAAGGGTTTCACATAGGGAACCAGAGTAGTGTGATAGATGAGGATGGTTTGTAAGGATCCACTCAAGAATTCACTCTTTTTTGGTTGTTTTATCTGATCTAGTGAGAGTGTACATTAATTGAGAAAAGCCATGTAGGTGTATGTGGTTGGGGGGGGGGTTGCAGGTAGACCAATCTAATCTTCTTGAGGGAGAGTATGAGATGCCCAGTGGAGGATGGAGTCTACAGTATTAATGTTATTCCCAGGGGAAATATAAGCACCAATGATGTTTAGATGCTTTTTTGACTTGATTTTTATTTTGGCAAATAGAGTCTCAGCATTATTAAAGGTAGGGGGTTGAGTCTCTATAGTGCCTATAGTAAGGTTGTTTTTGAAAAGTAGGCCAACACCTCCACCTCTTTTATGTGTTGTGTCCTTTCTCAGCATGTTATAGCCTGGAGGTAGTAATTTATTATCCTTAATATGTGGTTTTAGCCAGGTCTCTGTAAGAGCAACAATGTTAGGGGAGTGTAGCGATAGAGCTACATGCAGTTCTACTGTTTTGTTAAGCATGCTTCTGATGTTAATATTTCAAATAAGGAGGTCAGATGGTTTTCTGAGAGAGTATATTGTGTGTGTAGCTGGGTTGTTGATGGTGCTGGGGTTAGATGCTGGGCCAGAATTTGTATGTATATCACAGCCTATTATTAGTTTAGATGCTGTGTGGATGATGAGTAATAGGTATTTAGAGAGGAATGTATAATATTGTAATGTGATGTGAGCTTTTGTTTGGTACTGTGGAATTATAAATGGGGCAGTCTCTATGTGTAAGGTGTTGAATAAAGATGGAGTGATTAATAGTAAGTATGGTTTGGTTTCAGGAGGGTTTGTGTGGGTGGGGGATTGTAACATAAGCTTGGGATTAATGTTGTGGTGATAGCTGGTGGTGTGAGCTAGGATGAGGAGGATTCCTATTGGCAGAACTAGCAATGGTAGCATTTTGTGCTTACGGGCTGTTTAATGATACTTGTGGTAATTGTGAGTAAATTAGATTTGGATGTAAGGTGGAGATGGACAGGGGTGGAATGGGAATTACAGTGGGATGCCTTAAAAGGTGTGGAGGGAGTGGAGGGTATGTTTATCAGGATGTGGTTAGATTGGTTGCTGGTGTAAGGGGCGTGGCATGGTTAACTAAAAAGGTATTTGAACTGGGGGTGGGGTGGCAATGGGGGTAGTGTAGGGGAGCAGAGTGAGCCCAAGAGTAGCAAGGGCGAATGGAGTGGGTAGAGTCATCTTGCAAAGATAATGATAGTAAAAAAAAATTATCAGGCACTGTTAACTTAGAAACTTCAACTATAAAAGACATTGGTAGACAATAATAAGATTTAAGCAGTGCCACGGACAAGAAAGGTAACTAGGATATATTACCCGTAACAAGGGAAGAAAGTTCAAACCTATATGGGGAGTAGGCAGCAAATGGCCCTAGCAGTGCATACACTTGTATATTGAAATAAGTAATATTATAAGATATAGACTTAAACGTACACTAGTAAAGTTTTATTTCAGTTACAGGCACACAATGGCATAGAGATCCCATTAAATTAAATTACAGGCACTCAGTTGGGGTGGAAAACCCAATTGTGATCTAATTAGAAGGTGACATGCCTCTGGAATAGTAAACAGACGTTTGGAGGGATAGTTTTCACATCTAGAAAAAATGAACTGAACAATGAATGAATTAATAGATTAGCAGCACTTGAAGGAAAAATAAAGTTATTACAAAAAAAGAACAGACGATTTCAAAAAGCAAACAGTTAACATATTCAGAAGGTCTCAATATCAAACACAATCCCCAGGCCTTAAGTTTAGTCAGTCAATGTATAAAGGTCAACTGGAGTTTTATACAATCAAAAAGGAGTAAATACAAACCACAAAGTACAATAAAAATATACACATTTATCAGAAAAATAAATGACAGAAGGCCACTAATTTAGGCTCTACTCCTACAGCAACTATCTAGAATATTATAAATACTAGTCCAGTAACCAAGTTAACAGCTACTTCAGCAATGGCACATCTACAGCAAAGTATCTAACACAGAAATGATATAAGGGTGTATCTCAGTAATGGCATGCATTTGATTGAATCCATTTTAGGACAGGCTACATATTTTCAAAAATACAAACATAATGCATAACATTAGACACAGCAGAGAAAAATAAACTAAGTGGTATTCACTCCTGACATTGCACTGAAATAGAACAAATACAGTGAATAAAGTATGAAAAGTGCCTCAACCATAGAAAGCTGTTAAACAGAAATACACACAGTAATTCCTGTTTGCATTAAAATCAAGTATATAGACAGACTTTCTACACCATGATATAGCAACCATATGTATCATTACAAAAGATGTCTGAGTTGTTACAGAGTTTTTACACTTATAATAATGATCAAAATACACAACATCAAAGGACCATCAGCTGCACTTACACCTTAAAAATGGAGCCCAGAGTTTTTGAAAAGTATGCTGAGCTGAGCTGCTGTAGGTCACAGAGAGACAGGGGAAGGGCATTCAGATCAAGCAAGCATACAGTAAAGCTATCAATATACAATACAACTTGGAATATAGAATCATCTTGTAAAGATAACGATAGTAAAAGAAAAAGTTATCAGGCACTGTTAACATCGAAAATTCAACTATAAAAGGCATTGGTAAACAATAATAAGATTTAAGCAGTGCCACGGACAAGAAAGGTAACTAGGATATATTACCAGTAACTAGGGAAGAAAGTTCAAACCTGGGTAAACTGTGAGTAATTAACAAAGAGGGACAAAAAATGGGGAGTAGGCAGCTAACGGCCCTAGCAGTGCACACACTTGTATATTTAAATAACTAATATTATAAGATATACACTTAAACATACATTAGTAAAGTTTAATTCAGTCACAGGCACATGATGGTGTAGAAATCCCATTAAATTAAATTACAGGCACTCCGTTGGGGTGGAAAACCCGATTGTGGTTTAATTAGAAGGTGACATGCCTCAGGAATACTAAACAGAAGTTTGGAGGGATAGTTTGCACATCTAGAGATTAGTAAAGTTTTATTTCAGTCACAGGCACACGATAGCATAGAAATCCTATTAAATTACAGGCACTCGGTTGAGGTGGAAAACCCAATTGTGATCTAATTAGAAGTTGACATGCCTCAGAAATACTAAACAGAGGTTTGGAGGGTTAGTTTGCACATCTGGAAAATGATAAAATACACAACACCAAAGGGCCATTATATTAAAAAATAAATATGCACGTAATTTACAGAGCGTCACTAACCAAATTTGCCATGGAACTATTAATAAAATATCTAGCAACAAATAATTCAATTATTAATAGACGCTATACAGATAAGTCATGACACTATAAAGTATTAAATAAAGTCCTAAGTTATAATTCTGTCATATTTGATTCTTTTCCAGGGATTTCTAATAAAAATCTTGAGGATGTTTTACTTTTATTAATAATTTATTTATGAGTTATTCCTTATATAAGTAGAACAATGTCTTTGCACTGTGGCACGCTGTTACTGTTACAGTTTCTTTTGATGAGTTTTTTTGCTGTTGCTAAAATAGTCCACAACAGATAATAATCATCAGTCTTCAACATGAACACAAGAGATGTATAAGACTAGTATTCTACCTAGACATATATTGTCATTCCACTTTACTTTTAAAATAATTTTCCCCAAATTGCACATTTTATGAGAGCAATCTTACTTAGTTTCTTGTCTATATCTCCAATTTTCAAAATTGTTTTGCCTATTTTTGCCATTTAATCAGGGGTATAACATGTACTATGTAGGCATTTCCTAGTACATCCTCACCAATATGAATTAATGATCTTAAAATAAGACTTATTTTTCATAGAAATATTTTCATTTTCTTCTAATAAAATGAACTTCCAATATGTATCATTTATATAGTTCTTAAGACACATAACATATATATATATAAATCTGAAAGAATTGTAGAGGGTTTATTGGCATTATTGTGAACTACTGTACAATGTTATTGCATTAGTTTAGGAACTTTTTTGTCTTGTATTACTTCAGAGATTTTTCCCCATGAGTTAATAAAATCCATGTAGGCACAGTGTAGACCCTACATGGAATGTTACCATATCCATGTACACGGTTCCCCCTTGGCAGTGCACCATGCATATTAATCATGGTGCATTGCCAAGGGAGAGCCATGGAACACAGTTATTGAATCAGTGTTGGTAGTGCAGTACCAACTGTGTCCACAGATGAGTAAGACACTCCCTGCACTATCAAATTGTATAATGTCAATGTTTATTTTATTGTTTTAAGTGTTTTATTTTTTTTTTTCAAAATGGATGTTTGTGGGTGAGTTGTGGAGTGCAGCAGTGCTAAGCAGTGCCAAGACACCTGCCACACATCTAAAAATAGAAACTGGATGCAATTAATTATTTGTTTAAAGGTCATGTTTAAGCATAGCTGAGCAGGTTTGCATGGCACGATGAATAGCAGTACTTATAGGCAGCTCAGAGGTATATGTAAAGGTATAGCAGAATTTCACATATCCTTGTAGCTAAATGGGTAGAGGTATGGCCTCATGAGCAGTAAGTGCAGAGTTTGAATACATGACAGTTAACACAAGCCTTTGTTTTTGAAATGCAAATTATACCAATTATTTTTAAATGCTGGCCCACTCACAGCACTCTACTAAGCTCTGCTAAAGCCTGCAAAGACCTGATAAGTATTGCATAATCACAATAATGGCTGAAAATGTTTATGCACTGCATAGCTCTATTTAGTTGGTTTGTGCACCACTAAGCACTGCTAACCATAGGGTCTTTGAGTTTTCACACTGCTCAACCCAGCTGAGCTGATTTGTGCACTGCTAAGAAACACACTGCATTTTTAAGTGTTATCCAATGACATGTAAGAGCAGGAAAACAGGCTATATTAAGCCTAGTAGGTGGGAATACAGCATAATCTGTTGGAGTTCTCTCTCTGAAGGATACTATGCCAGGCATTGGTGAGGGTTCACACTTTCAGGTGCAGCATTGGGGTATCCTGGAGTTCAGGATCATGGCCAGACTCCTTGTAAAAAACCTTGTAGGCTGGCTTCTTCAGGGAGGTTACCAGGGCTCATAGTGCAAGGCAGAGGCCTGGTACCAGCTGGCAAGGGACCACACAAGTGCAACTGGTATCCATCGCACAGGTGAGTAGTGTCATCACCACTATGATGACCTGAAAAGACAAAAAGGAAATCTGTTGGACATCTGGATCCAAGAATTTTTGACAGGGTATGTCCCACATATATGTAAGTACTTTTACCTCTGTACCACCAAGATTTAATCTGAATGTCTGCTAAAATAGTATGCATAATGGTGTACTTCTCTCCCAACAGCTGTACAGGAGAGGGCTCACAAGCTTTAGGTACATGCTGGGTGCTTGGCCATGTTTGCCGTGAGTGTGGTGAATATGGATGCATTACGCTAACTGCAGTGAAATAAGCAAGATAGAGTAAAGCATTACCTGCAATGGAGTCTGTACATTGAAGTTTGTATTGCAATAAATGAAGACTTAGAGTTGTAGTGCAGTAAATGAATAATGCCAACTGTAGTGCAATAAAAATGTGAAACAATAGCATTACGTGCATAAAAGTAAATACAAGAAAGTATGTAGTGCAATAACTGTGGAAGTAGAGCTGCATTGCAATAACTGAATTATGACAACTGTTGTTCAATAAAAACTTGAAACAGTACCAGAAACAGCACAAAAGTATAAACAATAATGTCTGTATTGCAATAAGTGTGGAATTAGAACTTTGTCAAGAAATGAATAATGACAACTGTTCTTCAATAACACATGAACTACTAGCAATGAATAATGACAACTGTTCTTCAATAACACATGAACCACTAGCAATAACACCAAGGTAAGCTGTGTACATCAGGTTTGTCTTGATTTTACCATTGTAGTAGAACTGTATGCATTCAGGCTGCATAGGAAGGTGCTGCAATCAAGTATAACACAGTAATAGCTATAGCATGCAAATATAACAGCCACCAAATGTCTTATTTAACACATAGAGCCTGTTCAAGGCTGTGTCTAGGCCAATATTATCCACATAATGCTATGTCATCCACAAACAGCAGGTAAGCAAAGTATATGGGTGAGGTATCCCACTCAATGATCTGATATTGTTTGTTGACATCACAGATATTTCAAACCAGTAACAATATATTGTGTGCACCTGCATTATATGTACTAATGTATAGATTACCTACTATCTCTGTCATGCTTGTATTTCTTACATGTGTGTTCTACTGTCACTGCAGTCTAGTATACAACTGTAGTAGTACTATGTTAGAAAAATATGTATTAGTAATATGCTTATTCGAGGTTTAAAAAGGGTTAACACATTTATTCTATTTCACACTACATAAATCTGTACAAACTGCAGAAGCATTCCAATCTTGTAATGTCATGAACTATGCGCAGTTATGATCTTTGCTTATGCTTTGGAGATTTACAGGGAAGCATTCAATTTCTGCTAGTGTCAGGGAAATAATAATAGATGTATCACTTCTACTAATGTCATGAGATTTAAACAAAGAGTTATTGATTTTCCGCTTATGCTATGAGAAAATATGCAGCTGCAGAAGCTATTGATAATGAAGACAAAGGCTGTTTGAAAATATGAACTGCAATCAGCACTAACTTGTACCTAAGCTAGAAAAGTACCTTGAAATGTAACATATGTATTAGAGCTGCACAATAGAAGCTTATAGTGGGCTAAAGAAAATACAGCCCCCAAGTTCAGGTTGTTTTTCTCAAATGTTTTTCATAAATCCAGTCATGTCATCAGGAAATCCAAGTAACATTTTCTATGTAACATATAGTGAGTTTCAAATCTGAACATGTCAGCAGGAAATCTGAGTAACATTTGCTGCAGAACAATACAGAAAGTTGTGTCTAACTCCGTCAACCATAGAAAGTAACATTTTATAGAACAGTATAAGAAAAGCATACTGCCTGTTAGTAACTAGGCAAAATCCTGTATGTGCATGTTTTTGTCTCCTTACTGCAAGTAATAAAAGGTGCCATACCTGAACCTTATGTGAATTGGTCTTTGAAGTTTTTTCCTTTGACAGATTGGTCCCTCGAGCATGAAACCCTCACTTCACCTCGGATCAGACGGGCCGAGTGGTTGAAACCATACGGGGAAGAAACCAAATCGGTTCTTCTTATTTGAAAAGCCCTCCAACTGAATTGTCGTGCAAAAGAGGCCAGACACTTTCTGATCTGTGATTGAAGGACGGGTTTTCACGAACCAGGTGATCAATCATGAAGGCTCAGGTAAGGTGAATCTACTTTTTTCTGTTTTAGATCAGGGACTAGATTTGTATTGTTTTTGTCAAGACTGTATTTTACAAGTCAGGGACAGAAAAGAGTACTGTCTTGTCATAGATCAGGGAAAACGGAATAGGTAGGCAGTCATTCTGAAGAGACTATAACAAAATCCTTGGTACCACATTAAAAATAAGAGAGGTTACATAACGATCGAAAGGGTAGAACAAAATGGGTAATAATTGCACAAAAAGACCCCAAAATCCGCCGTTAACCAAAGACGCAAAATACATGCAGTCGCAGCACGCCGACAATATTAAATACTATTCAAAATGGGTTAATAAGTATGAATTTGACAGAAAATTAGAAAAATCCTCACTTATCAAACTTGTCAAACAGCTCAAAACCGATTCCAAAGGTCAGATAAAAAAGCAACACCAATTAGGAATTCCTCAGGCACACAGGTGGATTGAGGAAGTAAACCATAGGGAACAAAAGAACAACAATTCAAAAACATTGTTTTTAGATAAGGAGGACAATAATTTAGTAATAGTGTCGGCCCCTCTGCCTCCCTTACCAGAATATGAAGCAAGTGAACAGGTTAGTCCACTCCCACGATATCCTGCTGTCACTGAAAACAGAGACATTACAAAAACAAAACCGTTTATTAGAGATCCCATTGGGACCAGGTCTTGAACATGGGCAGGTAACTCAAATGAAGGCATTGAGTTATATCAAATGGTTAAGAATTCATGATCTATGAGTGAAGAAGAAATATGCCCACTCATAGAAGTAAATAATCCTCAGGCAGGACAAGACGGTCAGGACCCAACTATTCTAGTGTATAGACCCTGGACTCCGGAAGATATCCGGAAAGCCACTGAGGGAATTCCCCACCCAAAAGTTAATTTTAGAAAGTTCTCAGAAGATTTACAAGGAATGAGGCTAAGTTATAATTTAAACGGAGAAGAGGTAGAAAAAGTAGTTAGACAAATTGTGGGGCCAGATTGGCACATGATTAGTGGCAACTGGAATCCCCGTGACGCTGCACACAGACCCCTCCCACATAGCAGTGCAGAACTAGACAACAGAGTAAAAGGTCTTACAGACTGCATCTCTGAGAAATGGAAGCCTAGGGCAGACTGGGCTTGCATTAATCAATGCATTCAACAAGAAGGTGAAACTGTTGACCGATATTATGCCAGATTATTAAAATTTTTAATAACCACTGTGGAATGCAGGCTCCTGAAGATCAATCACAAGATTCCCCATATGAACAGCAGTTAAAGAATGCATTTTTAAAAGGCAGTATTGCACCCATAAGCAGTTTTATTACAAAACACATGGTAGACCATCGTACAAGCAGGTTACAGTCATTACTTGAATATGCTAGGCATGCGGAAAGGCATTTTAATAGCAAAAAGAAAAAGAAAGCTCAAGTATTTTCTGTAGAAGATGGAGCAGAAGTTTATGTAGTACAGTCCAGGAAAAAGGGCAAGAAAAATGCACAGGGAAACAAACAATCTGATCAGCGATCAGAGGACTTTGAAGGGTGAAAGAAAAGGGGAGAATGTTTTAAATGTAGTAAAAAGGGACATTTGGCAAGGGATTGCAAGAAAAACAAGAAGGCAACCACGGAAGAAAGGAGGGTGAGGACTGACTATATGATAGTAAGGAATCACTAGAAGGGGATAATGGAGAAAGGACAAATGAGAATGTGATAGAAGGAGTAGAGGATGTGACAGAAGAGATAGAGGAAGTGCAGGAAGTTATGGACAGTGAAGAAAATGAAATATTAGACCTAGCTTTATTGAGCCTGGAGCTTTATTTAGCGGACACAAAACCAGAAGTTACACGCTTGGTAGAAGGGAGGGAAGTCAAATTCTTGTGTGACTCAGGGGCATCACGAACCCTGATACATTCCTCCAAACTGCCAGAAAACTCAGAGTCACCTGATTACATACTAGTAAAAGCAGCTAATGGACAGCTGTACCAGGAGCCCCTCTCCCGTAACATTGTAATAACTGATCCTGCTTCAGGATTGACTCAGAAAAGCACAATTGTTGTTTCTGCAAAATGCCCAGTAAACCTCTTGGGCAGAGACCTTATGCAGCTATTTGGTATAGCAGTAGTCCCAACCATGCAGGGTATGGAAGCACAGCGACAAATTGATACCTTTCCAGTGCAATCGGAGGGTGAAATGTTTTATTGGTACAGCCAGGACTTGGTTACGACTGGTCCAGGGACTGTGACCAAATAATTGATGAATGTAGCCATCAACAAGTTCCCCTCCCTTGACATCAATAAGCAACACTTGTTGCACTGTACCCTGTATTATTGTAACACGCCAGGACCTGATAAGGAATATGAGCAAGAATTGTTTAAAAATAGTGCAAACAGATTGATATTAAGTAATCTGTACTGGGACACAGAAGGGAACAGTGTAGCCATCTGTTCATTGCCCCAGGAGTTCTTTGCACTCTATAAATCTAATCGATTACCACATGTTAGCTTAACTAAGGACAAAAACATAGAATGGGCAGACTTAGGAGAAGAAGTCACGAGACGGGAAAAACAGACAGAATTAGAACTGTCAGAACAGGGAATACAAACACAGAAGCTGAATTGGATAACTCAGACCCACCCAGCCATACACTTGCAGTCTAGCAAGGACAGCTGATTAGCACTCCTATTAAAGGAGGAAGAGAATGCCTTACAGAATATACCAGAAACTCTCTGGTCAACAGGAAAGTCAGATGTAGGACTTATTCGTACAGTGGAACCAGTTACTATCATGCCAAAGTCAGAATTTAGACCACAGAAAAGACAGTATCCCTTAAGAAAAGATGCAGAGGTAGGAATCAAACCTATTATAGCAGCTTTACTTAGGGAAGGGGTGTTGGTGGAATCTCCTGATTCACCATGTAACACACCCTTATTTCCTGTTAAGAAAGCAAATGGAGAATGGCATATGGTCCAAGATTTACAAGCTGTAAATGATGCAGTAATACCAAGGGCACCTACAGTGCCAGACCCACACACCCTGCTGAATGATTTAAAACCTCAACAGAAATATTTTTCTGTGGTAGATATCAGAAACGCATTCTTTTCGATACCAATACACCCCGACAGCCAGTATTGGTTTGCATTCACATTTCAGGGGAAAAGGTATACATATACACAACTACCACAGGGATATTGTGAAAGTCCAACAATATTCTCACAAGAAATGGCAAGCAACTTGGCGGGATTTACCCCACCAAGAGGCAATCAGATTCTACTTTATGTTGATGACATCCTGCTGGCGGCCCCCAGCCAGCAAGATTGCAAAGAAGATACCATAGCGCTATTATGATTTTTAGCCACTGAAGGACATAAGGTAAACAAAAATAAACTGCAGCTTTGGAAAAAATTAGTCAAATATCTAGGATATGTAATATCCAAGGAGGGTAGAACATTAGATGAGGACAGAAAAGCAGCCATTTTGCAAGCACCAAAACCCACTACCAAGAAGGAAATTATGTCCTTCCTGGGTACAACTAATTTTTGCCGGAGCTGGATTCCAAACTATGCTTTGGAATCTGCACCTCTGACTGACCTGATATATAAAAAGCCTATGTCAGCACAGGATTTGTTACAATGGACACCAGAGGCAGAATCTGCTTTCTGCAAACTGAAACAGTTAATAGCGTCCTCATTAGTTCTGGGATTACCAAACTACCATAAACGTTTTTTCCAAACTGTAGATTGTAAGCAAGGTTATATGACATCAGTGTTAACACAACAGCATGGGGACAAGCAACGCCCCATTGCTTATTATTCATCACAACTAGACCCAGTGGCACGGTCTTTACCTCACTGTGTACAAGTGGTAGTTGCAGCTGCAATGGCAGTACAGGCTTCGGCCTCAGTAGTTTTATTCCACCCTCTCACTTTGAGAGTGCCTCATGCAGTCGCGATTATTTTACTGCAAGAGAAAGTAGCATATCTTTCCCCTGCTAGGCATCTTTCCTGTATGACTATATTGTTGAGCCAACCTCACATGACAATTGAACGATGCATGACTTTGAACCCTTCTACCCTGCTCCCAACCCCTGCAGATGGCACACCACACCGGTGCCTGCAGGTTATTGAGCAAAAGACACTGCCTAGAAAAGATCTCATGGATGTCACCTTGGACGATGCTGAGGTGACATACTACGTGGATGGTTCGTGCAAAAGGGGTCCTGCAGGACAGAACCTAGTAGGATATGCAGTAGTTTCTGATACTGAGATTATAGAAGCAAAACCTTTACCACACAACTTATCTGCACAGGCAGCAGAATTGATTGCCTTGACACGGGCATGTACCTTAGCAAAGGGTAAATGTGTGAACATTTTTACTGACAGCCAGTACGCTTTTTCCACTGTACATGTTTTTGCGCAACAGTGGAAAAACTGAGGAATGATAACATCTACTGGCAAACCTATCAATCATGCACAGTTTATTTTAGATCTTTTAGAATCTATTCAGTTACCTCAGAAAGTAGCTATTTGTAAATGCACAGCTCATACCAAGCAACAAGATAGGATTTCAAAAGGTAATGCGAGAGCTGATACAGCTGCAAAACATGCAGCTTCAGAAGTATTTCTTTTAAATGAGGAACTACAACCCTCTGAGATTTTAGACTTAGAAATGTTAAAGACAATGCAGACACTCACTACGCAAGCTGAAAAACAAAGATGGGTAAAATGAGGAGCAATTCTCAAAAAGGGGCTGTACATCTCTAAAGAAGGGAAACTGATACTACCATCTAATTTGTTTAGATATGCAGCTTTGTTGAGCCATGGGCAATGCCATGTCTCAACAGGGGGGATGGTACAGCTGGTGAACCGAGTGTTCACAACATATGGATTTACAAACTATTCTAAAAAATTTTGTTTGATGTGCCAAATTTGTAACAAACATCATGCACAAGGGGCATTAAAGCCCAAGCAAGGGAGTTTCCCTACACCACTATATCCATTTCATACTATCTGTATGGATTTCATAGAATTGAACAAATGTGAAAATAAGAAGTATTGTCTTGTCATTGTAGATATGTTTTCCAGATGGGTGGAAGCCTTTCCAACTGAAAATCCAGACACAGCTACAGTAGTGAAAGTCCTTGTTAAAGAAATCATCCCTAGATTCGGCATTCCAAAAAGGATCTACAGTGACAATGGTACACACTTTGCAAACCAAACCATACAACAGTTAAGTAAGCATTTTGGTATTTCTTTAAAAAATCATTGTGCATACCATCCACAATCTGCAGGGCTAGTTGAGAGGCATAATGGAATTTTAAAGAATAAGCTAAGAAAATTAATAGCAGAAACAGAAAGGAATTGGGTGTACTGTCTGCCCCTGGCACTGTTGAGCATGAGAACTGTTCCAACTGCAAAAGGATTGACTCCTTTTGAAAAGCTATTTGGAAGGGCTTATTATATACCCCAGTGGAAACCTCTCATGCCCACAGACCAGGAAGCTGACTACACTAGCCGAATATATGAGAAATTTGTTGAATTCTAAACATCTGTTGCAGTCAAATTCTGTTTCAGATAAAGAACAAACCGAAACATCGGAAGTGGCAGTGATCCCATGGGATTGGATCTGGGTGAAAACTATTAAAAAGAGGAATGGGACATCACCAAAGTGGGAAGGTCCATACCAGGTGCTTCTTTCGACTCCCACTGCAGTCAAAATCGCAGAGCAAGCCTCGTGGATCCACCTGACACACTGCAAACTAGTTAAGAACTTTGAACTGGACTAAAATCTTACCTCTCCATCGGGGCCCTCAGCACAAAGTCTGGCTACAAAGGAGGGTCAATAGGACTGATCCGTCTCAACCCCAGTGAAGAAACCATTGGTGCTGAAGGTCCTATTAGGGCAGAGAGTAAGACCACATGTTAAAAGCAAAAATGATAGAATCCAGAGAAATTCAAATAAAACTACTCAGAAGAGTTGGAGAAAATAGGAATGCAGAACAACCATTAACTCAGAAGTATTGCATAATCATCCTGTTAACTATACTAGTGACAATAATCTTTTTGTTGAGGCCATTCCCTTTCCTAGCCACACGAACTGAACTGAATAAACATGAAGAGTTGCACATAGACTGGCACCCAAACTTCAACACTTACCAGGCAATCAAATATGTGTATGCTGAGACTTTCAATGTTTCAAATTGCTGGATTTGCACAGTTTTGCCAACAGCATACAGGGGGGGGGGTTATTATTAACTTAAGTCCCCCTAGGAGTCAACGAGACCTGGGAAAACTTGGTTCATGATATATCAACTATTACAGCACAAGATAAAATAGCATTGCACTTGTCTGTTCAACAAAAGGGAACTGTGTGTTTTACAAAAATGATACAGTTCAGGTGGGCTGGAGCAATTGCAATGTGACTGTTCCTTATAGATGCTATACTAAAGCTAATAACACAGGTTTTTATTGTAATACGAACTATGATTCATTTTTTAAATTGATGCACAAAACAATTGAGGAAGTAAGACATGATTCTGTTCTCTATAAACAACTGTCTATAATTGACAGAAAAATGTTTCACGCAGGACAAGTGTATATTCATAGTAAAGTTACTACTAAAGTAGAAGACTGTTATTTTGTATGTGGTAGAAAGGCATACAAGTGGTTACCTGAGAATTGATCTGGCAGTTATTGTTTGGGCTACCTGGTTCTGGCCATACAACACACAGCAGTTTTACCTCGAGGAAAAATTCAAAATGTTCGAGAAGCCGTCAAGAAGCCTGTCAATCCAGTGGGGCAAATCGATGCACCCTGGAAAAATCATCATGCTGTGGGTGATGGACTGACACACATGGACTTGAGTGATACTGTTATATTGTGGGCAGGCATATTACCAGCATATGGAACAGTGAAATCGATCTGGGAGCTGAGAAAACTGTCTAAACTTCTCGAAGGTAAGAGCAATGCAACCTTTTCCGCTCTGGAATTGGTGACTGACGAACTGAATGCCATGAGAACTGTAGTGCTTCAAAACTGCATGGCTCTCGACTTCACCCTAGCGGCGAGAGAAGGTACTTGTGCTTTAATCCAGGAGGAGTGCTGTTCGTATATTCCTGACCATAAACACGAGATAGACAATCACCTTGAGGTAATTCAGCAAGTGTCGGCCATGACCAAACCAGGACCAAATCCATTGACGGACTTTTTCCAGAGATTGTTTGGGGGGTGGGGCAGTATCCTAATAAACATTCTGATTGCCATCTGTGTAGGAATGATCCTACTGGGGGTATGTGTTTGCTGCTGCATCCCCTGCATGAAAAGACTGATTAAAGACTTTATAGACATGTCAGTTTCAGAAACCTTATATCAAGGTGCTGAATTTGAAGAACTGTTAAAAAATTGAAAATGCTTTCATAAGTTTAAACTGAACGACTCTCTTAACTGCAAATCCTGAGTAGGAAGAGGTTAGGGGAAGAAAAACTTTTTATGCTTATTTTGAAAGTAGAATAAAGTATTAAAAGGGGGGAAATGTTAGAAAAATATGTATTAGTAATATGCTTAGTGCATTCGAGGTTTAAAAAGGGTTATCACAGTTATTCTATTTCACACTGCATAAATCTGTACAAACTGCAGAAGCATTCCAATCTTGTAATGTCATGAAATATGCGCAGTTATGATCTTTGCTTATGCTTTGGAAATTTACAGGGAAGCATTCAATTTCTGCTAGTGTCAGGGAAATAATAATAGATGTATCACTTCTACTAATGTCATGAGATTTAAACAAAGAGTTATTGATTTTCTGCTTATGCTATGAGAAAATACGCAGCTGCAGAAGCTATTGATAATGAAGACAACGGCTGATTGAAAATATGAACTGCAATCAGCATTAACTTGTACCTAAGCTAGAAAAGTACTTTGAAATGTAACATATGTATTAGAGCTGCACAATAGAAGCTTATAGTGGGCTAAAGAAAATACAGCCCCCAAGGTTAGGTTGTTTTTCTCAAATGTTTTTCATAAATCCAGTCATGTCATCAGGAAATCCAAGTAACATTTTCTATGTAACATATAGTGAGTTTCAAATCTGAACATGTCAGCAGGAAATCTGAGTAACATTTGCTGTAGAACAATACAGAAAGTTGTGTCTAACTCCGTCAACCATAGAAAGTAACATTTTATAGAACAGTATAAGAAAAGCATACTGCCTGTTAGTAACTAGGCAAAATCCTGTATGTGCATGTTTTTGTCTACTTGCTGCAAGTAATAAAAGCTGCCATACCTGAACCTTATGTGAATTGGTCTTTGAAGTTTTTTCCTTTGACATACTACCATGTCGTATATTGGCCCCATGTGAGCTCTAGACAAATGTCAGTCAGTCAGTGATCAACAGTGGCTCAGTAGCTCAGTTTGTTAAATGCTCTGTCAGTAGTACATTTTTCCACACACAGACCATGGTTCAAATCCATGTAGCACTAAATATTACAGTACCATTCACATAATGTTTACAGATTCTCTCTCCACAGGAACTACAAGTAAATGGGTGATGTAGCCCATATTATGATTAAGTAATTGTGTGTTTAGATGTCACAGACTGTTAAAATTATTAGCAAGAATGTGAAAATACAGCATAACATAAAGGAAATAAATATAATAATAATCAAATAAAATGAAACAAATAACATGTGCAATCTTGGTATGCTTGTATGCCTGGAGTGTCTGTTCAAAGTTGTTGCATCCAATTCATACATTCCATGCAGATGTCCTCTGCAGTCACTGCTGTTGGGTTCTACCCCACACCTGCTAAGCAAGGCATGATAGTTGTTTAGTTTCTGTACTGTACAGATACATGTCTCTCAAGTGCCACACTGTCATATAATGTAATTAGAAATGCATAATCCATCTGTTGCAGGATTACCATTGGAATTACTACTTAAATTGCAAAGCATCACTACATCAGCCCACAGTAAACCTTGGTAGTTATGTAGGTCACCTGATGTGCAAGTGTTCTGTGTATTTGTGTACCCACAGTTGTTACTGCCTGGCTCAGACTGTCCCATGTAAATAGCTTGAGAGGTATGGACATGCTACAGCAGCTATAGGGGCTGGTACACATAAAGAAAGGACAGACCCATACAGTAAATAGGTACTTTTGTCAAGTAAATAGCCTATAATGGTACTAATGGACTGTTTTTCTCTCTCCCCCACCCCACCCTTTATCTTCATTTCTTTGTTATTGTTATCCATTGGTTATGGTTTTCTATTCACATATGTTGCTAAATTACCTGTATTTTGGCCATGTGTATTATTATTGGTATGTGTTATAATAGTTGCATATTAACATCTGTTGTTGAATTACCCATTTTATTGGTAAAATGCTATAGCTGTTACTGGCATGCTGTTAACATACTGACTGTTCTGGCATGTATTGTTGTGTTTCACATAATATGCATTGACATGTAATTGGGTTATTTCCACTGTTCTGGAATGCTGTTATTACAAACTATGTTTTTGTTCATAACTAACCTATACTTATTGCTATACCTCCATCACCACAGTACATCAGGGTAGGCCGGTTCCCGGTGATCCCCTTCCTTGCCTCAACTGGTCGTGGCACCAGGTCCTAGGATGTCTGGGACACAGGCTGGTGGTGCCCTCTCTGCTGCCTCTGCAACACCTGCAGCGTCAGGTGGAACCACCTCAGGGGATGGGGCCTGGCATCCCCTGGGAACATTGGCTGTGGGGCTGAAGTGACCCAACAGAAACTGCCAGTCATAGTGCACAGGTTTGTTCATCTGGCCTAAGAACATTGCCTGCACCAGATTGAGGGCACACTGGCCAACCTGTGTCACACATCACCCCTGTCTGCTATCTTGTCTGTCTTGTCTATCTGCTATTGTATCCTGTCCTACCCACGGTATCTCCCCACATGTACCTATGTCCCTTCCCCAAGATTACATTATTTTCCTTATAAAAAATGGGCATATGTCCCACAAAATAAATATTGCCCCATACATAGGTCTCCATTTCGAACACGTGTCCACTGGAAACAACGAATTTGGTCAAATTAGCTTGATGAAACATTTATGCTGTCCTCATCCCTCTCTCTGGGGTTTGAGAATACAAGTTCCTCTACAAAAGCTGTCAAAAAGCGCAGCTGTTGCTGTACAAGAAATGGATAGCTATGGTTCTTTCCTACATCCATCTTGCACATCCCTACCTGCCTTTTACCCCCTACTTGCCCCATTTCACCACCTTCCTATCACCCACTTTATCTTTTCTTTATATTTTTTAGCTCCAGTTTGCGCAGAGTGGTGCAGCGCACCATGCCGCTTTGCTTAGCTCAGCTTAAATGAGTTTCATAATGCTTTAATGACTATATGTATCTATTACAGTTTTCCTCACATGTAGAAAATAAACACATCTGCCAAGTGTTGGACCCAAGCCCCAATTAACTATAGCACACTGCATTAACCCACCATGCTACACAGGCTTTAGATTACACAGGTGCTTCCATCAAAACATACTGCTTGTTACTTACAGACATTACGCATGTAACTGAAATAAGAAACTAATGTGAAAACTGGGAATGTACTCTGGACTCTGGTGCAGTAATACATAATAATGAAGACATACTGATGGAAGTCAGTGAGGCCTGTGATAGCAGGTATGTGTACCCTTTGATCAGCAACTTGTGGAAAGACACCTGATAAGGCAGCGATGGCAAAGTACATGTACAACTGGAATCCTGGTGCAGAGATACAACCATATAAAGACACACACATACTCATGAATGTGGAAATGTGTCTCACAGCCTATATATGTGTACATATATCCTGCAAATACACATGCTTTTGCAGTGTCTCAGTAGCTCAGTATGTTAAATGCTTTGCATACAGTACATTTTGCCACACGCAGTCCTGGGTTCAAATCCAGTGTTGTGTTGCACTTCAATTACATTTTTGTGAAGACAGCAAGTGATGACTGAGTCATGCACTCTTACTTCCCATAGGTTAATGCAACTTAATTAACTGCTACCCAGTTTTGTAAAACAAAGGCCTGCAGGCAGAAACACAATGTACATATCCATATAGCCTAACTTTATATTGCCTACTACTCTGTTAGTTGCACTATTGCTTAACAGATGTACATTACACACATGCCCCAATTGCACTATATAGAATGCCCTAACCCTAGCTCTGCCATAACAACAGGCCTGACACAGCTGATACAGTTACAAGTTCAGCTTGCTGTCCAGCAAAATGTTCACACACACCCCTATGTGTTGTAAACTGCAGCAGCAGCTGCATCCTGTAGCATACACAGCTGCATATAAAGGTAGTTGCTACAGACCTACCATACCTCCCAACCCCCTAGAACAAGGGATCTGGACACAGCCATACTTAATGGGGGTAGGAGGCAAAGGCCCACAGATCAGGACATGCCCCTACTAAGATAGCAAGTTAGTAGAATAACAGCTATTGCAGTAGCATGCATAGTCTGATGGGTATGCAGTGTGACACACGTGTGTCATCCCTTAATGACATCAGCCCACAATGATTGCCAGTGCACTACCAGATGACCACAATGGTATGAGACACTGACCACACATATGAGGCAAAACTGTGGACATATGTCATAAATCTCTACAGTGAACATTGTTTGTACCATTGCTCTGCAATGCTGTAGTCTCCATACCTCAGTAATGTCCATAGCAAAAACTATGACAGTGATCAAGTCCTACATGAAGGCCTTACATATTGCACTGTGGTGGCATGTTATTGGCTAATGATAGTGCAATACAGCTGTTTTGGCTGCAATAAGCAATTCTGAGCCAAAGAGTGGTGCAGGGTCAATTACCTGGTAATGAGCAGTACATTACAAAGGCAAGCAGCTGGTTATAGGGAACAGGTCTGTATGAGACTTAACACACACACAGAGTGTATTATGAAAAGATTCCTTGAAGCAAAGTTCAACAAAGGAGTACTGCACTCCACCAGGTTTGTAATAGATTTCCACATAAAACAGGATGCAGATGGGAAGATTGAGATATGGGGAACAGGGATTACAGCAGTAAGAATGTCTTAGATCTATGAGGATGATATGTCATTGATACTCTGTTGTCCTACACCTACACACATGCCTCTCAGCTGTCCCTGATTTTAATCACATCTCACTGCTGTCCCTGTCAATCCCATCCACAATGGTTGACTGATGTAGGAAAGATAGAGGATTACATGTAGTTCATAGTGACAATAAGGGAAGTTGTATACCCCTGTAACATCAAATGATGTACTGTAATTCACATCCTCTTATTCTGTCCATGTCTCACATAATTAGTTCTAACATTGCAAAACAGACCCTGAATGTCCCTGATGTACTCTAGCTGAGTCCCTGTGCCTGTTGTTATTTTTCCCTGTTTGGTTGAGAGCTATGCATAACATAACTGTCAACCTCCTACAACAAGAACTCAGAACAAAGCCAAAATTAGTTGAGGAGGCAAAGGCCCACACTAATGGTACATACCTGAGGCAGTGATACTACTACGGGCATATCATTCTCAATATAGGTGTACTGGGTGTTATGTTTAGTTCTATCACATACACTGTCATATTGCATTCCTCACAGGTATATTGTACTGGCAACGTTCAGTGGATGTGGCTGATGTGCATGTTATAACGGGCCTGACTCATCTGTGTATGTTGTTGTGGGTTTGTCTGTTGTGCATGGGAGCAGAGATGTGAAGATGTGGGACTTGTAATGCAGTTGTGGATCCTCATCTGTATGAGTCTGAGTGGATTACCATAGTGCAAGTAGTAATGTACTGCAGTTGTTTTGCTTCTCACTGGTGACCAGGGGGTTGGAGTGTGCCCCCCTCACAACCTGATGTCAATGTCTCATCAGATGCTAATGGTGATGGTGGCCATAGTGAGGCACATGCAGGGTTGTCAGTAGCTGAATCTGTCTCAGAGGTTGACATCCCCTCTTCTGATCTCATTGTCACTGCACACTGTCAGTATGCCCACACATACCCAGTCCTCAGAGACCACAGACAGTGGACAGTTAGAAGGTGGCTACATTAGACAGGGTAGTGTGACAACTATGGCTTCAGTGAGTGTAGACACTGGCCATAGCCAGAGAGCTGGTGAGGTCCCACACAGGCAGATTAACAGGGGTGCTGATAGGGGCACTGCTGTCTATCCACCACCTGTTGCAGGTGTCACACCACTGGTCACTTACTGCATGTTTCAGTCCATCATGGAGGCACAGGCACATTCTAAATGCAACACCAGATGGATGCTTAGGTTTATGGATGCAGCACAGTCTGACATATGTGACTGCCTCCACCACATTGGGGACATTCTGCATGGGTTCACTGCTGTTATGGATAGATGATGGGCTTAGACAGTGTCAGTCTTTGAGTGCACAATGTCTTTGCAGGAACATCTGGTTGGAGTTGGGTGTCAGACACGTGGACAAAGGTCAGCAACACCATCTGCTGGGAGTCCACATAGCCATGCACAGTCACTCTCCCATACTGGCAGCAACTACAGTGCTACAGAGGGAAATGTGCTGTCCACACCACAATGTGGAAGGCCATGGGCATATGGTCCTGGGCGATCCCATGTGGGACACAGCCCAAGCATTTTGCAGTCACTGTCAGTTACTGGGACCACATCTGACCTTGGATGTGATGATGGCAGTGTTACTCCTGGCAGAGCCAGTTCACATGTCCATGGCCGGAGATGGTGAGCTGTCCACTCTACCATGTACGGTCCACAGCTGTCCAACATATACACTTGTGGGGCTAGCACTGGGCTAGACTGTGTGCATGCACACACTCAAACACCACTGTTGCATGCAGGGCACCAACAGACACACATAGCATGTCTCCATGGCCTATCTAACCTGCACCCATTCCTGACTCACACACATGATGTCACCTGTTTGGCACAGCCTAGGACTCTGTCACCCCTCACCATACCCTGTGCAAGTGATGATACCTGTGCCACATCCCTGCCATATGTGCCATCGATGCAGGGTATGCAATAATGTGTCTAATGCACAGGGTGTCTATATTACTTCACATGTACTTGTGTAGTGCAATATTGTTTTGCCATGACACTTGTTGTGGGCCACTACAAGTATTATATGCTGGTATGTGTCATGACTACACATCAAACTTTGAGTATGTTTGTTGCATGATGTTACACTGCCAGTAGACTTACAGAATGATAGGTGTGTCACAGACTTGTCCATTCCAGGTATCTGAGGGGTTAAACAATGAACGCATGGTGGCAATACAGTGGCACAGGATGGCATGGCAGAACAGCAGACACATGATGTCAGCAGGGTAAGGCAGTATATGTGTATGGCTCCCTACGTGCATATGTGCATAACAGTGTATCAGGGACAATGGGGACAGTCAGTGTAATCATGCAGTCATACTTTGTGACAAGGTCTGCTACCCTATTTACATGTCACTTGGGTTTTCTGAAAGTACACATCTAGAAGGTGGTGGACATCTGTTATGCTTATGTGGAGGAGGTAAATTTACAGGCCAGCAGCTAGTCACATTACCATACAATGCCTAACTATTGCAATGGGGATAACCGATATGGGCATGTCCATAGTGCTGTAAGGGGATGTATTTACACACACACACACACACACACACACACACACACACACACACACACACACACACACAGAGTTGGAGGCCTTGTAGAGGAGGGTAATTTAGAGGTCAGTATAAAATGCATACCATTGCATGGAGATAGTCCATATGGGCATGTCCATAGTGCTGTGTGGGGCTATACTGATATACACAGAGTTGAATGATATGATATTAGAACTCCTAACTATCTACTATTACACACTGCAGCTTGCAGTACTTATCATATGCACCACGGAGTTTATCTGACATTAGAATGTCAGCCAGCGCCTTTAAAGTGGATGACATCAGCAGGCCTTGTAAAGGAGGCCAATGTAGAGGCCAACAGCTAGGCACAGGGCTTTAAAATGCATAACCTATGCAGATATAGGCCAGATGGGCATGTCTATAGTGCTGCAAGGGGATATATTTACACACACACACACACACACACACACACACACACACACACACACACACACACACACACACACACACACACACACACACACACACACACACACACACACACACACACACACACACACACACACACACACACAAGTTGGATGATGAGATTAGAACCCTTACCTATCTACTGTTACACACTACAGCTCACAGTATTTATCGCATGCACCACAGAGTTTATCTGATATCAAATTGTCAGCCAGTGCTCTTAAGGTGGATGACATCAGCAGGTCTTGTAGAGGAGAGCAATTTACAGACTAGCAGCCAGTCACAGGCCTATAAAATGTATACCATTGTACAGAGAGCGCACATATGGGCATGTCCTTAGTGCTGTAAGGGGATATATTTTTACACACACACACACACACACACACACACACACACACACACACACACACACACACACACTCTGGATGATGTGAGATTAGAACCCCTACCTATCTAGTATTACACACTACAGCTCACAATACTTCTCGCACACACCACAGATTATGTCTGTTGCATAAGTAGATGCAGACACAGTACTTGTGGAGTACCAAAGTGGCCTTGTGTTAGACAGCATGTGTGGCCTGCAGAGTGAATCTGCTTGGTACTGTTATTGTATCTAGTGTCCTAGGAGTGGGATACCTGGTTATATTCCTGCGATGTGTGTACACTTATCAGCCAGTCCATATGTGGCTGTTTGCAGTTTGAGAGGCAGACATGCCACCAGGGACAATATGGCCTCTCCAAGGCATGCTTTGCACCTATTGTACATTACACCACCTGTGTGCATGTGTCTGTCTACAGGGTGACAGTCTGCAGGCACAGGGGACTGTGAGTGAGTGGATTATGTACTGTTACAGCCATGGTCTGGTTCCATCAGACAACTGTTGTGATGTGTTAGTGCAGATAACCCCAACATTCCAGGACATGTGGGGACATTCATACATCCCCACAAATATCTATATAAATGTGTATAACAGGGATGTCTCCTTAACTGTTGTTGCATGCGTACATTATATAAATGTGTTATGCAGATATATGTGGAGAGTCTATGTATCATTGTACTTTATATAGCTATATATATATATATATATATATATATATATATATATATATATATAAAATATATATATAGTGTTATCATATATATATATACTTCCATGCAGACGCCATCTTAATTTCTCTATCCTGGCCCCCGGCTGCTGTGCATCCCTGGCTCCTGTGTCCGCACCTGAATCTTAGGCTCCTGCCTATCCTGCTCTAACCCATCAACAGTGCTCTCCCGGAGGCTCTTGCCAAGAACCCACAAAAAGGACATTTGCAAAACAAACTGAGAGCCCACACTGCTCCCTGAGTACAACTCCTAACAAGGACTTTAAGTAAACTTAGGCTCTTGCCTATCCTGCTCTAACCCACCAACAGTGCCCTCCCAGAGCCTCTTGCCAAGAACCCACAAAAAGGACATTTGCAAAACAAACTGAGAGCCCATACTGCTCCCTGAGTACAACTCCTAACAAGGACTTTAAGTAAAGTATGTGTACTGCTTAACACCTTGTAGTAATAATATTAATTTTGCACCAGGTCGCAGTGCGCTTATCTGCCAGGCAAGCCAGCAGCCACAACCCCTCTCTCTCACACTGATTAACTAATCCTTTTTATAATTACTCCCTCTATCCTGGTCCATTATGTCTCCCTCCTTCCTTTTACTTGATATCTCTCTTTCTGGGTCCTTACCACCTGAGACAGACTTGCCACTAGGTGGTGCTCCTATCCCAGGTTCACATATCTGTCCTCTCTCCTCCTTAAACACCCCTTCTCTACCCTTTATAAAACCTCTTACCTTCTCCTACTGGCCTTCATCCATATATCCACCCTCCACTCCTTTCTCCCTCAGTCTTCCTTCCTCTCACAATTCACTGCAAACTTACCTTTGACTACCACTCTCTACTGATTGCCTTCTTCACATTCTTCTCCTTTGGCTCCTGTCCCTCTAATCTTATTTTTCTTCATATCTTGTCTCCCTTAAACTACTTCCTTTTTCTTATTGCCTATTCCTGGTGTGACCCTGTCACTAGTACTGTAATCTCCCCTTTCTCTCTACCCTCTGTAATTCCTCTCTGTCTTACTTCCTGACCTGCCAGTTTCACCCTTACGGCTTCCAGTCTGTACTCTGCTCCCACTGTACTTTCCCTTTCCTCCCCTGCCCACTTACTCCTCCCTTTCCGCCTTTTTCCGCTCCTACTCTATATAGCCCCCACTTCCATGCAGACGCCATCTTAATTTTTCTATCCTGGCCCCGGGCTGCTGTGCATCCCTGGCTCCTGTGTCTGCACCTGAATGTAAGTTTGTTTAATGGACTCCACTGCTAACTGTACCGCTGGACTTGTTTTTATGTGCTTCTTTTCACTTTGCTGGCTTTTCTAAGTATAAACTATATGTATTTTTTCCTGCTGCAAATGCCTAATTAATAAGGCGCTTTATACGCGGAAAGTGTGTCTACTCGACAGGGTCTGCTACTAGTAGATTCTTTGAATCTGCATTAGTTACCTTAATTTATTACATAGTAGAATTACTGGGATAGTTTCTCTGTTTTAAATCACAACTAGTATATTTCTGCTGCAAATGCTTAATGTTTAAAGCGCTGTGCATTCGGAACTTGTGTTTCCCGATAAGGTTTGTTTTTTAGTCGTTTAATGAATATGTACAAGTAGCTTCTACTAATGAATTTTTGAGAATGTACACTAAATTATATAAAATTGTGCTAGTTGCTCAGTAAGTGGTACTTTGTGATCACTTCCTACTGTTTCTGTAAACGCACAACTTTTCTAGTGTTTAGCACGTGGTTTGCAATAGCTGTTTGTGTACTTTGCGATCACTTCCTACTGTTTCTGTAAATGCACAACTTTTCTAGCGTTTAGCACGTGGTTTGCAATAGCTGTTTGGGGCTCTACTTTGTCATTAATCGGCATGTATGTAAGTTTCGCTATTGCCCTCAATCGACAGTTGTTTTTGTGTATGGTGTCCTCGCCTGCTTGAGGATTCCAAATTAACTGTTTTTTAGGGTTGCGTTAGTCACTAACCAAAGTTCAGCCATTGCAACTTGTTCCTACTGTGCATTTTATTTTGTCTGTAATTAATTTCTGTTAGACTAAACTAAATTACTCTGCCTAACAGGGACAGTTTAACTCACATTTGTTACCTATCTGCACTCAATTACTAGTTACAGTCTGTCTAACATATTATTTTTGCTTACTTAAAGCAACCTTATACCCAATAAACTGCTTTATTCTTAGTTTACCTGTCTGTACCTTAGCTATTTGTAAGAATGTTAGTTCTCTCTAGCTCTGCTACCACATACTTTAATTTCTGAAATGTAAATGTGTAAGCTTAATAACAATCTGCCTGCAAACACTTAGCTCATACTCAGCCTGTTTCTTCATATTTTTCTCTCTCCATTGCTTCTTCTAGCTTAGGCTCCTGCCTATCCTGCTCTAACCTACCAACAGTGCCCTCCCGGAGGCTCTTGCCAAAAACCCACAAAAAGGACATTTGCAAAACAAACTGAGAGCCCATACTGCTCCCTGAGTACAACTCCTAACAAGGACTTTAAATAAAGTACGTGTACTGCTTAACACCTTGTAGTAATAATATTAGTTTTACACCAGGTCGCAGTGCGCTTACCTGCCAGGCTAGCCAGCAGCCACAACCCCTATCTCTCACATTGATTAACTAATCCTTTTCTACCTTTTTATAATTACTCCCTCTATCCTGGTCCATGATATCTCCCTCCTTCCTTTTACTTGATATCTCTCTTTCTGGGTCCTTACCACCTGAGACTGACTTGACACTAGGTGGTGCTCCTATCCCAGGTTCACCTATCTGTCCTCTCTCCTCCTTAAACACCCCTTCTCTACCCTTTATAAAACATCTTACCTTCTCCTACTGGCCTTCATCCATATATCCACCCTCCACTCCTTTCTCCCTCAGTCTTCCTTCCTCTCACAATTCACTGCAAACTTACCTTTGTCTACCACTCTCTACTGATTGTCTTCTTCACATTCTTCTCCTTTGGCTCTACCCGCTCCGTTCGCCCTGCGGGCTCACTCTGCTCCCCTACCCTGCCCCCATTTCCCACCCGCCCCCAGCACCTCTACATATATACCTTTCAGACTCCACCTACATACCTCAATCAACCAATTACTATCCTCTTCCTTTACCCCTCCCTCCTTTATCAATTAACCATTCTCGGTCCTCCTTTTTATTTTCTCCTCCTTCTCTTACTCCTCCCACACTAGCCTTACTCCTCCCTCAATCTCTCTTCTCTTACCCCTCCCTCACTACTCTCACTCCCCCCTCTCCTCTCAGCTACACCCTCTCTTTGTCTAAACTCCTCCTCTCCCATTTGCTAAATTATAACACCCCTTCTTCCTCTTCACCTCCTCTCCTCTTCTAGCCTTCACTTCCTTCCCACTCTTACCCTTCTTTAACCCATCCTTTGTAAACATGCCCTCCCAAATTCTCACCATTACCTGACTCCCCTGCTCCCTTCTCATCTTACTAATTCCCCTTTATCATGCTACTTCCTTCTCTTCCAAATCTCCCCCATCCCCCCTTCTGCTTACACCATCCCATACACTCACCTTCACCCTCCACTACTCAATCACTTCCACTTCATATCCTCCTTCCTTATTCCACCTAAACTTCTACACATTTTCCAGCCCAAAGTCTTTTCCACCTCCACAGAAATTTTTAAACCTAAACTACAGCCTATCCCAAACAACGCCCTATTGTACCAACCCAAAAGGCCAAAAGCTGGTGCCAGTAATGCCATAGCCTTATCTGGAGATATCCACCCTAATCCAGGCCCCGGCCTCTATACAAACAACTCCTTCCCTCCACCCCTTTCCTCCCCTACTACTAACACCCCTTTCCCCCTTCCTCTACCTCCTCTACTTTCTCTCTTAATACACTTAAGTTCTTCACCATCAACGCTCAGAGCCTCAACAACAAAATCCACCAATTACAAGCTTGGATAAACCACAATCAACCAGACATCTTAGCCATCTCTGAAACCTGGCTAAAACCTTATATTACTGACCCTGAAATCTTACCTCCAGGCTTCCACATCCTCAGAAATGATCGTTTAAATAAAAAAGGTGGAGGCTCTGCTATAATCTACTCTAACCATCTCTCTCTAATCCCTCTGCAAATCCCAACCCCACAATTCAAAAATACTGAACTAACTGCAGGTCTCCTCAGATTGAATAAACGTAAGAATATCTGCTTTATCTCCTTATATATCTCCCCAGGTGACAACATCTCTACCCTTGAAAATATTCTTCACTGGGCCTCAACTGAAATAAAATATGAAACTTACATTCTTGGCGACGTTAATATAGACTGGAATAAAATCAACTCACCTTCCCCTTCTCTATCCATTAACCTATACTACTTCACCCAAGTAATCCATTCAACAACTCGTCCCAACAAAATCCACCCTCCAGGATCCATCTTAGACTGGATTCTAGTTTCTCATCCCAGCAAAATAATCCTCTCAGGCACCATCCCTGATACTTTCAGTGACCATCTCCCTGCCTTCACTCATCGATCAGCTAATTCCACCCAATTTCATCACCAGTACATTCAAACTCGAAATCTTAGCGCAACTTTAACCCTACAATTTTCACAAACACCTTCAAACTTATCAACTGGCAAATCCTTAACACTTTCCCCCTAGACAATGCTGTAGAACATTTCAACTCTATTTTCCTAGACACTCTGAATTCCCTAGCCCCTCTAAGAAACAAACGGATCAAAACTAACTCTGCTCCTTGGCTGACAAAAGATACTAAACAAATCATGCATCACAAAGACAAAGCCTGGAAGCATTATCAGAAAAATAAACTGCCTTCGTCCTTGCTCCAATATACCCAACTTCGCAACCAAGTAAAAAAACTAATCACTTTAGACAAAAAAAACTACTATAGTAAACTTCAGTCTAACAATAATAAGAACCCAAAACAATTTTGGAAATCAGTTAACTCCCTTCTCCACCCAGGGTCCAAGAATAATCCCTGCCCAGACCCTAGTTTAACTGACAAGGAATTGAGTTCTTACTTCAACACCTTCTTCATAGAATCCATAGCTAATCTAACCAAAACATTCCCAAACAATAATCCACCTAACATCCTCTCCTCAACACCCAATAACCTTAATAAATGTCTCTTGAATTTCCAGTTCAAACCAGTTTCAACCAGCTTCATAAAAAGGCTCTTATCTAATCTTAAACCATGCTCCAATGCCCCTGACAACATACCCTCCTCCTTCCTCAAATACGCAGCTGAAGGTATTGCTCTCCCTATTAGCATCCTGATAAACAGATCCTTAAATGAGTCATATGTACCCAAACTCTGGCGTTCAGCCTACATCCTACCTCTCCACAAAGGAGGTAAAAACACCACTATCTCTAATTTCCTCCCCATCGCCCTACTCTCCAATATCTAAAGTCCTAGAAAAATGTGTCTACCACCAGCTTTTACCTTTCCTAACACAGAATCACCTACTTACATCCACCCAACATGGCTTCTGCCCCGGCCACAGCACCATTACTGCCTTACTATCCTTCCTTGAAACAATCAACCGAGCCCGAGACTCTAGACTCCTTGTATCCACAGTACTACTAGATCTTTCTAAAGCCTTTGACACCATCTCCCATACACACCTACTCTTTCATCTCACCAACCTTAATCTCTCCCCAAATACTCTTTCCTGGTTCTCCAGTTACCTATCTGAAAGATCTCAAGCTGTCAGATGGATGAACTCCACCTCTTCCTTTTTGCCCACACCTACCGGTGTTCCCCAGGGGTCCATCCTCGGACCCATGCTCTTCAACATCTTTATAAATAATCTACACTCTGTCATACCTGACACCACAATCATCCAATACGCTGATGACTCCACCTTAGTTTGTGCTGCCTCTAACATTTCTGAACTCTAGACTAAAATACAAATAGCCTTTTCCACTACAGAGAACTGGATGCACCAAAACCACTTCTCCCTCAACTCTAATAAATCCAAAATTCTAATTTTCACCCCTTCCAGAGTTTCCTCATCCTTTGACAAAGATTCCTTCAAAGTCCTCAGCCAAACCAACACTGCTATAGAAGTAGTGCCTTCCACTAAACTACTCTGCATTACCATAGACGAACACCTAAAATTCGATCTCCACATTCAACAAAACATAAAGAAAACCCACCAAAAGTTAGGTATGCTCTACAGAAACAACCAATTTCTTTCCAACTCCTCTAGGCACACCCTGGCAATTACATACCTTCTACCCTCTCTTCTTTATGGAGCCCCTCTTTTAACCAATCTGTCTACTTCCAACATCTCAAAACTTGAAACAACCAAATCCAAAACCTCAGCTCACCACTGCCTTACCCTTCAATCTCTAAATTGGCTTGAACTTCCTAACCACTTAGACTATCTCCAACCAACCACTGCTCACAAACTAATATTCTACCCCGACTCATGCCCTGCCTTAATAAACATCCTTCCACCATACACCCCAAACAGATCTCTGAGATCTGAACACCAAAACCTTATCTCCATCCACAAACCCAAACGTCCTGCCGGCCAACTTCTACTCTCCTTCTCTCTAGGTAAAAAATGGAACTCCCTCCCTCCTTCTCTTAGGACTATACCTAACTCCGAATCCTTCAAGACCCTACTTCTCAAATACCTGTCATCCAAATGGAAATGTTCCTGCTCTCACCAGATATAATTTCCAGGGATCTCTTTCCCTGAGCTCTCCATTTCCTGCCCCTCTCTACCCCCAAGCTTTTCCTGACTCTTCTAACTTTCTCCTAACTCCAACTTTTTTCAGTCTGTTAAAAAAAAAAAAAAAAAAAAAAATCACATCTATGTATTATCGTTATTTTTTCTCTGCACTGTATTGCTTTATTATGCTTGCTCATTATGCACATTTTATGTAAATGTATTTCCTGACTGTATGAATCTTACTCTTGTATTATACCATTAACTTTATGTAACCATGTTTCATTGTATTGCTTGTGGAGCTTTTCTCCCCGGGCCTCCACCGAAAATGGGCACTTCTTGGCCCAGTGGACTTCCCCGGTAATCAAACTGAAATAAATAAATATATATATATATATATATATATATGTGCCACATACTGATAGAGACCCTAATCAAGCATGGGGGGGATAGGGAGAGACAGATATGTATACGTAGCTGTATGTATGTACAGACATATTTCCACATAGCAGGACTTTGGGGGGTAGAGGCAACAGACTTGGGCATAAGTTAGCTAACTCCCAAGTTAGCTAAGTGTAGGAGCATGCCCAGTGTGACTGTCAGTACTTACAAGTTGAGTCCAGGATAGAAATACCTGAACTCTAGTCTGGGGTTATGTGTGCTGCAGGCCATTGGCTGCTCCACCTGTTACCACAGTACTGGACTTCCCTGAAATTGTCCAAGGTATTCCCAGCTGTTTGCTGACCTTAATATGCGACTCATACCTCACAACTGTACAGATCTTCACAGACTGTCCAGAATTTTGCTTCATACTTTTGGTCCATTTTACATAACATTGTGGTTTTCTGAAAAATTAGTGTAAAATCAGAGAAGATTGAAGTCAATAAATAATGACAGATATTTCAGTTTCAGACTCTGTACACTTCAGAAGATTCATGCTAATGCAAGACTTATTATTCTATCAATCTTCTATGTTTGTAAGAGCAATATTTAAAACTTGTCCCTATTTGTGGGCCTCTGTCCCACTTTTATTCATGGCTTTGGCCAGATTTCTTGCTCTTGTTGACAGGTATGATGTAACTGGGGTACATGATGTAACACTACACACATGGTGGCAGTCTGCATACCTCTCTCTGTACAATTGTTTGCAGAATGTCCAGCATTTCACCCCATATGTCTGCTCTGTTCCTCATACATTTGTGGTTTACCGGCACTATACTGTAAAATACAGTCACTGAACTGTTGCAACTACTGAGACATTTAAGTAATGGCCTTTACATCTCTCACCTAATCTGACCTGTTGCAACCTGCTGTTATACTAGCCACCTTCTAGGTTACTCAGACCATGTAAAATGTCTGTCTTTAGGTTTGGCCCTTTGCCCTCATTCACTCTGGCTTTGTCCAGCTTTCCTGCAGTAACAGATTGAGGGGTTATGAAAGTCTGTGAGAATACCACCTAACCACTACCTCAAATGCAAAAGATGTGGCTACTGCCAAATTCAAACCATCAACACAATCACCCATGCTAATGTCCCTAGCCTATTGAGCCACACAGGCTGCTAGACATGGAATTGTTGCGACATACAACGTGTGGCCATGTTCTGTCTCTATGTTACAGCCCTGGAATTGGGTGGTCTGCTGATATATCATTGCAAATATACTGCTACAGCTGTTATATGTGTACACTGATGAGTTGGGAGTGAATGACAACCACCCCATGCTCTGCTGGCATACGCAGTCATGCGACTGTTCTGTGACCCCACTGTTTGGTATCTCCCTTGATTAATGTAGTGGGGTTTCCAGACATGTGGCCTAGTGAATATTAAGGGGCACATACTATTGGACAGATTACCTGTTGCTCCAAGTGTCTGCTAGATCTCTGCAAGTAGCCAAGTAGCCCACTATGTTCCCTTGCATACATGTGGCAGGTCCATACATATGCTACCATATTCTAGTACTTTTTACAAGTGGTGAGTAGCTGTGTGACTTACCTTGTGAATGCAGCAGTTGACAGACATGTAGTTTGGGGATGACTCTGTCTGATGCATGCAGTCCACTGTCAATACATGGTGAGGTACAGGTTGTGTTGGTTGGCTAGCATCATTTTTGCTAATATATATGCAAGTCGGAGTAAGGTGTCAGCCCATAGGGCCCTAGGTTGTCAGTGTGTGTGCTATGCGTTGTCTCTTTTCCAAGGCCAGGGCATACTGGGCATGCCTATGTCTTCCTACAGGGACAACTTCAGGGTTTGTCTCTTCAGATTCCCCCTGTGGGTGTGGCTGTGGTGACCTAGGCACTGGTGGGGAGTTGTGTACCCCTTCCCTTTGTTGATCCTGCAGCGGCTGTTTCCGCAGGTTCATATTATGTAGCATGACACATACTGTGAACATGTGCACACATGTGGCTGGAGAGTACTGCAGGGCTCCACCAGATATATCAAGGCACCAGAACTGTGACTTCAGCAGCCCAAACCCACACTTTATGATGTTAATAGTTTGTGCGTGTGCCTCATTATGGGGTTCGCTGGTGGGTGTGTGTGCATTTCTGATGGATGTTATCATCCATGGTTCAATTGTATAGCCAGCATCCTCCAGTAAATGGCCATGTGGGATGTCCCCCCTAGCAAACATCTGGTACAGCTGTGATGCATTCCAAATATGGGAGTCATGATAACTACCAAGGCTGCCAGCACACACATTCATGATAATGCCTTGGACATTGCACACAACCTGCAGTTGATGGAGTAGTACCCCTTGCAGTTCACGTAGATTCTACTCTCCTCACCAGGTGGCGCTTTGATGTGTACATGAGTGCAATCTGTGGCACCCAGTACCTCAGGGTCATGTGCTTCATGGTAGAGGTGTTGCATACTGCTGGCCCTTGCCTCAGGGGTGAGGGGAAAATAAATGTGCTCACTAGCATGTGGTAGCATGGCATCCAGGAACTGGTGGAGTACCCTGGATGCTGATGCCTGTGAGACCCCCATCATGTCCTCAGTATGTCTTTGGAATGTACTCATAGCTAGCATCCTAACAGCTACACATACCTTAGTTTCTACTGGGATGGGTTCCCCTCTGTTGTCTCTGTGTGAGTTGAGTTCAGAAGAGCTCAGTGAGTTCTTGTAGTATGTCTCTGTCCACCCTGTAGTGATCTACAATCTCCAGCTCATGTAGCCCCTGGAAGGTTACCCTGGGCCTGAACACTCTTCTGTTTCTCACTCTAGACCTATGGTCAGCATCATCAGCGGCAGGATTGACCTCAGCATCTAGCACATACATATGTTGCAGACTGCAGCAACCCCTAGCATTTCTTCAGTTAAAAGTCCCAAGTCTGTACTCCAGTGGTGCAGAGTATGGGGTGAAATTAGTTTGTAGGGTTTCTGCAACCTTTATAATGCTCTGCTGTAGGTGCAGCCTTTGTGATTGGCTACCTATGATGCATTCCACCTGCCAAGTACATCATTAAGGACTGTTACTGGCCCTAGTTCAAGTGGAGCAGCGGTCATCAGTAATTAAGATGTCATTGCTTTTCTCAGCCAAATATTTTAACAGCTTTCCTCACTCAGCACTGCAGTGCATCGAGCAAACACACAACAAATGTAAGCAATGCTCAGCAGTTATTGTACATGCCCCCATGAAAGGTGACACTCAGCATGGCAGTGTGCTGTGCAAACAGATTCAAACATGCGCAAACACGTGCCCCAAAGGTAAACAAAGCTTAGCAGCCAGTGTACACACCCCCTTGCTGAGTAGAGTACTGTGCCATGCAAACAAGTGCCACTGTGCTGCAGTGAGGTTAAAAGGATGTTGATACACCCCCTTTTGATGTTGGCTAACTTTTTTGTGGACACCAACATGGTTCTCTGCCTACATGAATGGGATCTGTGGACACGGATACCCATTTGTGCTATTCAGCAACCATAGCAAATTTGCATAGAGATCTGTGCACACAGCCTGGGAACTGCACTGTTCCAGGCCCTGCCTTGTTAGCAACCACAGCAGTCTACCATTGTACATACCCCACATAGGGTCCTATAATGCATTACTGTAACATAGTACTAATTTTAGTTTTTACACTTTTCATTTTTTTTTCTGAACAGCATGTTTGTACACTGAGGTGCACCATGCAAACATGATCTGACTATTAAAAAAAAATAATAATAATTTCCATTAGGTTTTGGACACACAGTAGATAGTTTTGCACATATCTGTGTCTGCTATACTATGTTTGTCCTTCTTACTGCACTTTTACAGCCCCTGTTCTCTGTTTAACATCATGTACATGGAATTTTTCCATGTACATTTCCGACACCAACAGCAGGACTGATTATCTGCTTGTTGGATCACTCTGCCACCATGATTTGCATGCAATTCACCTGTTTATGAGGTGAGTTGTATACCACAGACACGTCCGTGTTGGCGTGTCCGTGCACACCTCTCAGCTCTGTTTCTTGGATTACACACCCGCTTACTTTCATGTAAGTAATGTGCCACTATGCCTACATGGAAAATAAGTCTGTGTAGGCTTTATTAAATTCCCCCCATGTGTAACAATTCTTTTTCATCTTAATATGATTGACCATATACAATGACTTGGTATTCGTGGTCTGGATAAAATTCTATAATCCGAAATAAAATCTTTAAAATCATAAAATAATCTGTAAAACTATACTTCTAATGTTAAATAAAAACAGCATCAAATGAATTACTTTTTGACAAACCCAAATTCAATTGCTCTGATTCAAAATATCATATTTCACAAAAAAAACTATTTCCTTGTGTGTCAAGTGAATACTCCATTATTAGATCATCCCGTGCTTTGTAGCTACTTAACATTAAAATGATTTTCTGACATAAAAAATAACGTGAAAATGATCTCTCACTGTTATTTATTCAACAAACCCTATAATACTGTGTCAGTGATATCCTGTTTTTAATGTCTCATGACCATTGAACATTCAGTAAAATGGATATAATTTTGCAACAGATTAAGTCTGACTTGTTATACCTTGGGTACTATAACTTTTACTTCTTGTTTCCACAGGTAAATTATTTAATATTGTCTGATAAATACCACAAATAATGTCAGCTGTAAAGAATCTAGCCATAAAATCTACCGTTGACTATATACCCATAACACATGGTGTGCACTCTATAAAATTATAAGGCAGCACTCCATATCTCCTATGTAACTATTCTTTGGATATAGACAGATATAAATTGCACTCATGAAACTTCTAATTGTTTCTGATTCATCATATTGTATTATGGAAGCAAACTACACATGTTCTTAGGATCTTTTACTAATGCTGATAAAACAACTCTACAATTCCCATTGTGTTCACTTTTAAACAAATGCAATCTCATGAAAAAATCTGTAAATCTTTAAGTAACTAGGCCTAATCTACACCTAAACTATTTTAGTGATGTGCATGTTGACTTCCTTAGCTATACTGTCATTTTCTTTGTTGCTGTTTGGTGGTCAGATGTCTCTAATTTCATTTGTTTTCTTCTATTTCCACTAACTTTACACTTTGTTCTGTAGTTAGATAAGCATTTTTTATCAGCTTCCTCTTCTTGTCATTTAACAACTAAATGTTTACATTCCTCCTCAAAAGGGTTTAAAAATGACTAATATTATAATTACTGAACTTGTACAAAAATCAGAATATAAATGTGTTTCACAAAATGTAATGCTTTGTAGATCATTGTAATTTCAGAAAAAAATATTTTCTCGTGAAAATCCACAAATATACATATGTGCAAAGTAATCTGGATGTAATTATAATATACTACTCCTCGCTGGAAGTGTATTAGTTCATTTCAAAACATAGTACAATTTGCAAATACATAATAGTCACCCTTTACATAAATGAAGTTTTCCATATACTTACTCATAACTTCAGTAATGTTGAAATTCTTTGTGAAATACGAGTTAAGTTACTTGTGAACAATCAAATTAACATATTAAAATATCTGTTGTTTGCTACAGTATCAGCTTTAAAATGTCACTATTTGAATGTGACTATGTACTATAATGTACTTAATTAGTTATGTGTGATTCTTCATAAGTGATATTAACAATTTCTAATTAGCCAGGAGTTAAATGTAGAATCGTCTGCTTAGTATAATCTTTTATTTGGCCATTGCTCTAAACATAAAAATGGAATCTTTGATGTCTTAGCAATATAATAGTTAACTTGGTTTACCTGTTCAGATGCTAACTTTAGCCAAAAATTTTAACAAAACTCATATTATGAACTTCTGTTTCTCCTAGTCACTGTGAATTTGTCTAATTCATAACACCAGATGAAATCAGGAATAGTGGGAATGTTCTAGTCTTCTATCTATATTATGTGTGAGACTAACTCAAGGTTTGTCTTTTGTTTTAGTCAGAGTTCAGTGAAGCTTTTTGTGAGCTCTGCACATAGCTACCTTTCACACAAATCTGGTCATATGCATTTCTCTTCTTTTTTCACCTTTCCACCTTGTGAAAACAGATTGAAAAACAGTTGGGCATATTGACATATATACACAAGAAGACACATCTCTCCAAACATTCTGAATAATTAAATCTGCCAGAATATCTATTGTTACAATTTTGGGCCATAGAAATAAGGTACCTGCTGAAGCAAAACACATTCAAGCAAAACACTGTCTAGGTGCAACTGAAGCCTATGACATAAAAAGATGGACTAATAACACAAAGATACATACACATGACATAGATAATTTTCTCTCATGTGACTAGAACAGTAAACAAGCTTTGAGAATCATGGTCTTATAAATTTGATATTTATATATTATTAAATTAAAATATGCTAATCTTTTCTCTTCTTCTAAGATGTACAATAATCATAATCAGTTAGTTTTAATATTTTGGCCAAATTCCAGGCCAGAAAGACAGTTTTAAAATCAGTTTTGACTGGCATATGTACATTGAGGGATTGTTTCTATACTGCAGACAAAAGCAACTTGAAACGTTTGTTTAATATTAACTTAAGATATCGATATCTCTTGTGTACTAAAAGCAGAAAAGTAGTCTGAAATGCATGTTTAACCTAAAGCAGTTTCTCCTATTGTAAAAATGTGGGCTCTGAGCTCAGAGATGGAGGGATATGTATAATTACTTAAACAAGTCACAAGCTAGGTTATGACTAGGTCATCTCAGGCGTATATTTTTATTTACAGAAATATAGAATGCTACTTATAGTTTTATGACTTTTGCATTTCAATATATTTGAGTTACTACATGAATATATTCATCTAGTTTTAAAGTGAAGCTGCGGCTAATTAAAACCTCAAAACAACAGGCCTATATAAGACCACAGGGTCACATTGACAAGAGGTAACATTCAGGCATTAACTATTTACATGAGCTGCAGGAATATAGCCAGAATGTTTTATTTTGTACTCAGAGACTCTTATTTTTCTGCCCATAACATATTTTGCATTTAGAAAGATGGGCAAAACTCTCAAAATGTTACTTAGAAGCACTTACATTACATGCATTATTTCAACAGTTCTCTCTATTGAATATACTGTTTTCTAAGGTATATGCCTGTTGTTTGGGGAACTAATTTAGACAGATGTAGACATATTATGACCTGAAAATGCCACACACTTGATCCGCATTATCAATATCAGTTCTATTTTCTTGTATGTATTTTTATGTATAATTTGGACAAAATCACATCAATGTCAATATGCATAAGGTTGTATTAAAAGGGTTTCCTTTAAGATTGGGTGGTTCAGTAGTGCAGTGGTTAACATTGTTGCCTTACAGCAAAAGGATGTCTCTTTTGATTCTTGGCCGGTGTGCCTTTTTTGCAGAGTCTGCATGTTCTCCCTGTGTTCAATTGGTTTCCTCTGGGTACTCTGGTTTTCTCCCACATTCCAAAGACATGCTTCTGGAAAATTTCTCCTTGGGCCTCCACTAAAAATATGCTTTGTCCTAGTCGGACTTTCCCAGTCAAAAAATGTTAAATATTGCAAAGAATGTTCCTTTTATAATATCACTATATTATGTTCAAACAACAGCAACATTGATACAAAGCATGTTGCAGATATTATTTTATTTTAATTTAATCTAGTCTGTAAAACTACTATACAGTCTGGTGTATAGGTTGTATAAAATCAGAGTAATGTGATTTCTAAGATATATTTTGTAGTACAGACTTCTACACAGTTCGATGGATGTGCATCCTGCTATAATTTTTAAAGTTTGTTTTTTTCCTCAAAAATGTTTTTATTTTTCAAATAAATTTGAATGGATGCCATAGTATTTATACATAACATCTTAAATAACTATGTACACTATTTACATTAGTCTGACACTATAACAGATCTTAATGTATACAGTTACTTTATAAATATGTCCAATCCATTATCAGAGTGCCTGATCAATTATTGTATAGTGTCAATAAACATAAGACTTTTTCCAAAGGGTTGTTGATAAATGGCTTTGGATAAACAGTTCTTTAATTTTAATTTCCAATAATGCTGTGGTCTTCAGTAGGTTGTAGATGTCTTCCAAAGTTGGTATTGTGTTTGTATTCCATCTTCTTGTTATACACATCCTTGAAATTGCAAGTATAGTCCACACTACATACATGTTTGACCTATTCAAATGAGAACTTTCATTCACATTTAATAATACAAGAGTTTTAGTTAAATAAAATAATTTATTAAATAGAGCTTGTAGAAAGTTATTAATATCATTCCAAAATGGCTTAATTTTAACACAATCAAAGAAAATGTGATTCCAATCTGCATTGTGTACTTCTTCACATCTCCAACACATTCCTTTTATGGAAGAACTAATTTTACTGATTCTGTCTGGGGTTAAGAATGCTCTGTGCAAGCATTTCCAATTAAAAACTTTCCAGTATTGTGTAAAGGATGTATATTTTATCGATAATAAGATACTTGTTTTAATATCTTCAGTTAACTGTATTGAGTGTATTTTTGTTATATATTTCCAATATGAGGATTTGGGTGTTATTTTATAGTTTATCAATATTTTGTACTGTTTCCCATTTCAAAGTCATTATATATGATTTCATATATGTATTTCCTAAATTTAGGTATGTCTTTAAGAGAAGAATTGTTAATTATTCTACTTAAATCTTATGAATATGACAGAATACTCTATAAAGTTAGCCAGTGCTGCTGTGGAATATTGTATGTTGTTTTTATTACTTGCATATCTAAAATTTTAGTTCCCAGGAATTAATAATTTCACTATGTATTTTATGTAAAAAAGTTTTTTGTGACTATAAATGGTGTTAAAAATCAAACCAGATTTTTTAAATCTATAGTTTCATTAATAATTTTCCTAAATGAGTCAATGTAATAATTAATCATATAAGTTTTAGTGGGTTTGGTTATGTTATACTACATACTAATACATTTGTGCCATGGCAAATTGTTTTTATCTGTTATTTGAACTTTTTTTTTTGTAAATCAAATTCATTTATTGATAATACAGTTAGTAATTCTTTTCGATTTGCCGAGTAATTTGCACTTATCCAATCTGAGATTGTTTTAGATATTGATGCTTTTATATATGTTTCCTTATCAGGAAAGTTTAAGCCTCCATGTTTCCATGGTCTGCTATGATGTATTAAAGCTATTCTGTTTCTTTTGGCAAACCATAATAATTTTATTAGGCATGAATTTATTTCTTTAAGTATATTCCTTTCTGGTAACAGATGTATTGCCAAGGCTATATATAGGATCTTGAGCAGTAAAACCATTTTTCTTAACTGTAGTCTATCTTCAAATGTTGATATTATTTTGTTCCATTTTTCCACAGAGATTTTAATTGTGTTGATGATATTATTGTATTTTTTAGACTAATTCATTATTATCCTTGCAAAAATAACAATTTTGATTTTGATTTACTGAAATGGAGTCCTGAAGTCATGTGAAATTTGTCAATTGATATATCTAATTCTTCTAATGCCACTTTTGTATTAGATAATGTTAGCAATATGTTGTCAGCAAATAACATTACTGTAGAACTGTATTGTTCATAAACATCTATTCCTTTGATTTTTATATTGTTATGAATTGAATCTGCCAATATTTCAATAACCAGAGCAAATAGAATTGGTGACATGACATATCCTTGTTTAATGCATTTTGTTATATGTATAGATTCAGAGGTAAAAGGACCTAACTTGACATATGCTAAATTATTTTTATATATATTCTTTAGGAGATGAACAAAGGATGTTGGAAATTCAAATAGCATTAGGATTTTGAATAAATAGTCCCAATTTAGGGAATCAAAGGCTTTTTCTATATCTAAGCCAATTATGAGTGTTTATTTTCTTTATTAACATAATCTTTAAAGGAAATTATCCTTTTAATATCATCATGTGTGTGTCTGTGATATATAAATCCAGTCTGATGATTATTTATTGTTTTGGATAGTGGTGTTTTTTTCTGTTAATATTGTCATAAATATCTTATAGTCATTATTTAATAATTATATAGGTCTATATAAGGTTCAGAGGTTTAGCGATTTGTTTTCCTTTAGGATTGGTGAGATTAATGAATATCTCCAAGAGGGTGGTATTAAAGCGTGTGACTGAATTTCTAATAGAGTTTTATGGAAGAGGGATAGTATCTTTGGAGGAAAAAGTTTATATATTTTCATAATTATGCCATCTATACCTGGAGTTTTATTATTTTTACCCTCTTTTATTGTATCTGTAATTTCGTTGTAGGATATTTGTGCTTACAGATCTAGTTTTAAATTTTCTAGGTTTTTTATATTAGAACATTTTTTGTCTAGATTTAATTGATCGATAAGTATATTTTCTTTTTGGAAATGTCCCATGTAGTGATTTCTATAGGCATCAAGAAAGTATATCCGAGACATTTTCCCTTTCTTTTCAAGGAAAATACTTTTATAATGTTACTAGCTTTGATTGTATTTTGATTCTTGTGGATAAATTATGTAGATATTTGGGAGACATGGCCAAGGTATTAATTTGTAGTTTTTCTAAAGCTAAACTGGTTTTATGTATTAGAATTTCATTGTATTTATTGTTTAATAATTCTACTTTCTTTTTCATCTCCAAATGATTTTGATTTTTTTTTCAGCTTTTACTGACAAAAGTTTGGATTGTAGCTCTAATAATTCAGAATCCCATTCTCTGATTTTTTTATACCAACTTAGGGTTTTACCATATATGTAAGCTTTTAATGAACCCTGTATCATTATTTTATTTACCTCTGTGGTGTAATTAATATCTAAGAAGAAGTGTAATTCAGATAATAACCAGGGTTTGAACTCTTTAATGTTAGTTACATATGCTGGAATTCTAGAGTTAATGATGAATGGTTTGTATCCATTTTAAAATTTTAGTATCAATGAATTGTGGTCTGAAAAGGGACATGGAGTGATTGAGTAATTAATGATTTTAGAGTGTAAATCATGGGCAGCAAATGTTGTATCTATTTTAGTTTGGGTACCAAATCTGAGATCTTGATGGGAAAACAACAAAGATTTGTCTTCTTTAAATTTGAAAGTATCTACAAGATTAAATGACTCTACCCACTTGTTAAAATCTTTTGATACAGCAGATGTATGCAGTGGCCTTTTAGTTGTAGGCCAGAAATATCAAAAATACAGTTAAAATCTCCTCCTAATATTAAGTTGTCTTTATAATTATTGGAAATGCAATCCAAGTGCTTTTAACAGTTCCTGTTCCAATTCCTGGGAACCAATATAGATTGGCTAGGGTCCATATTCTGTTATTATATTTAACTATTACTAATGCCATAAGGCCTTCTTTATCTTCATACTTATAAATGATTTCTGTGTTAATCACATTTGTTTTCTATAAATTTGTTACCCCTTTTGTCTTTGTCTTATAAGTGGATTGCACCAATATCATATATTCCTTAGGATTCCCTTTGTAATTGTCACTTGTTTTGAAATGAGCTTCTTGAAGGAAGGCAATTTGCTCTTTGTTCAGTTTTAAATATTTTAGTAGATTTGATCTCTTGTTAGGGTTGTTTAAGCCATTGGTATTTAAAGATAATAAAGTTAAATCCATCTTAAGTTATTTAGACTATGTATATTTTGTTTTAGTGTGACTATTAAACATTTTCCTCTGATAACTATAAAGTATATGTTTGAGCGTTTAAAGGAAATTATCAGTTTTATATTTTGAGTGTTTACCAGTAAAGTAATGCTTTGGTCAGGCATACTAAAATGTTTTTGTGAAATACATTTAAATCAATAAATGTTAACAAAACTAAGATCTGCACTCACCTTATTGATGAAGTATTTCAAAATGCATTAAAATAGATGGTAATAATATTTCTCCCTAATGTTTATAATACAATGTATTTTACTGAATATATCAGAAGTTATATTTCATTTTTTGCCAGCATTTAAGTAATCACTTTGTTTGTTGTTAACTTACTTAAAGCATCAAGTTTGTTTTATGTAAACATTGATGAAAGTCATGACATTTCAGTTATCAATGCATCCCCCTTCTTTTATCCCTTGTCTTTAAGAGAAGAATTGTTAATTATTCTACTTAAATCTTGTGAATATGACAGAATATTCTGTAAAGTTAGCCAGTCCTGCTGTTGAATATTGTATGTTGTTTTTATTACTTGCATATCTAAAACTTTTGGTTCTTTGATATATTGGCTCCAACAAACAAATCCTTTCTGTTCCCAGGACTTAATAATTTCACTATATATTTTATGTAAAACATTTTTTGTGACTATAAATGGTGTTAAAAGATCAAACCATATTTTTTAAATCTATATTTGCATTAATAATGTTCCTAAATGAGTCAATGTAATAATTAATCATACAAGTTTTAATGGATTTGGTTATGTTATATTGCAAACTAATACATTTGTGCCATGGCAAATTGTTTTTATCTATTATTTGAACTTTGTTTTGTAAATTAAATTCATTTATTGATATTACAGTTAGTAATTCTTTCTAATTTGCAGAGTAATTTGGACTTATCCAATCTGAGATTGTTTTAGATATTGATGCTTTTATATAAGTTTTTATATCAGGAAAGTTTAATCCTCCATGTTTCCTTGGTCTGATATGATGTATTAAAGCTATTCTGTTTTTTTTTTGGCAAACCATAATAATTTTATTAGGCATGAATTTATTTCTTTAAGTATATTCCTTTCTGGTAACAGTTGTATTGCCATGGCTATATATAGGATCTTGAGCAGTAAAACCATTTTTCTTAACTGTAGTCTGTCTTCAAATGTTGATATTATTTTGTTCCATTTTTCCACAAAGATTTTAATTGTGTTGATGATATTATTGTAGTTTTTCAAGACTAATTCATTATTATCTTTGCATAACTCAATTACTAGATATTTTAAGGTAGATATTTGTTTCCCTATGATGTGATTCCCCCTTAGTCTGTAGTTCTTTTTTCATTTAAAAATAACAATTTTGATTTTGATTTATTGAAATGGAGTCCTGAAGTCATGTGAAATTTGTCAATTGATATATTTAATTCTTCTAATGCCTCTTTTGTATTAGATAATGTTAGCAATATGTCATCACTAAATAACATTAATGTAGAATTGTATTGTTCATAAACATATATTCCTTTGACTTTTATATTGTTATGAATTGAATCTGCCAATATTTCAATAGCCAGAGCAAATAGAATTGGTGACATGGGATATCCTTGTTTAGTGCCTTTTGTTATATGTATAGATTCAGGGGTAATAGAACCTAACTTGTTATATGCTAAATTATTTGTATATATATTCTTTAGGAGATGAACAAAGGATGCAGGAAATTCAAATGACATTAGGATTTTGAATAAATAGTCCCAATTTAGGGAATCAAAGGCTTTTTCTATATCTAAGCCAATTATGAGTGTTTCTTTATTTTCGTTATTAACATAATATATAAAGGAAATTATCCTTTTAATATTGTCATGTGTTTGTCTGTGATATATAAATTCAGTTTGATCATTATTTATTGTTTTGGATAGTGGTGTTTTCCTTCTGTTAATATTGTCATAAATATCTTATAGTCATTATTTAATAATCATATAGGTCTATATGAGGTACAGAGGTTTGGCAATTTGTTTTCCTTTAGGATTGGTGAGATTAAAGAATATCTCCAAGATGGTGGTATTAAAGTTTGTGACTGAATTTCTAATAGAGTTTTATGGAAGAGGGATAGTATCTTTGGAGGAAAAAGTTTATATATTTTCATAATTATGCCATCTATACCTGGAGCTTTATTATTTTTACCCTCTTTTATTGTATCTGTAATTTATTTGTAGGATATTTGTGCTTGCCGATCTAGTTTTAAATTTTCTGGCTTTTTTTATATTAGAACATTTTTTGTCTAAATTTAATTGATCAATAAGTATATTTTCTGTTTGGAAATGTTCCATGTAGTGATTTCTATAGGCATCAAGAAAGTATATCCGAGACATTTTCCCTTTTTTTCATGGAAGATGCTTATTTGCTTTGATTGTATTTTGATTCTTGTGGATAAATTATGCAGATATTTGGGAGACATGGCCAAGGTATTAATTTGTAGTTTTTCTAAAGCTAAACTGGTTTTATGTGTTAGAATTTCATTGTATTTATTGTTTAATACTTCTACTTTCTTTTTCATCTCCAAATGATTTTGATTTTATTTTTCTGCTTTTACTGACAAAAGTTTGGATTGTAGATCTAATAATTCAGAATCCCATTATCTGATTTTTTTTATACCAACTTAGGGTTTTACCATATATGTAAGCTTTTATTGAGTCCATATCATTATTTTATTTACCTCTGTGGTGTAATTAATATCTAAGAAGAACTGTAATTCAGATAATAACCAGGGTTTGAACTCTTTAATTTTAGTTATATATGCTGGAATTGTAGAGTTAAAGATTATTGGTTTGTACCCATTCTAAAATGTTAGTGTCAATGATTTGTGGTCTGAAAAGGGACAGGGAGTGATTGAGTAATTAATGATTTTAGAGTGTAAATCATGGGCAGCAAATATTGTTTCTATTTTAGTTTGGGTACCAAATCTGTGATCTTGATGGGAAAGCAACAAAGATTTATCTTCTTTAAATTTGAAAGTATCTGCAAGATGAAATGATTCTACCCACTTGTTAAAATCTTTTGATACAGCAGATGTATGCAGTGGCCTTTTAGTTGTAGGTCAGAAATATCAAATATACAGTTAAAATCTCCTCCTAACATTAAGTTGTCTTTATAATTATTGAAAATGCAATCCAAGTGCGTTTAACAGTTCCTGTTCCAATTCCTGGGAACCAGTATAGATTGGCTAGGGTACATATTTTGTTATCATATTTAACTATTACTAATTCCATAAGGCCTTCTTTATCTTGATACTTATAAATTATTTCTGGGTTAATCACATTTGTTTTCTATAAAATTATTACCCCTTTTGTCTTTGTCTTATAAGTGGATTGCACCAATAACATATATTCCTTAGGATTCCCTTTGTAATTATCACTTGTTTGGAAATGAGTTTCTTGAAGGAAGGCAATTTGCTTTTTGTTCAGTTTTAAATATTTCAGTAGATTTGATGTCTTGCTAGGATTGTTTAAGCCATTGGTATTTAAAGATAATAAAGTTAAATCCATCAAAAAATAAAGATAGACCACCACTTCAACAGAATCCTTGGTTAAGCGAACTGAAGATAAATGGTAGAAATAAAACTTCAGACTCTGCACGACAGAATAAAATAAAGAATTTATTTGGTAAGCGCTTTCACGTACTTTGCAGCACGCTTCCTCAGACCAGAAAAACAGTAGTGCAACTGTGTATTCTTATATAGCAGCTAAACAAGCAACAATTAATTGAACCAATATACTTAAGTAGACAATTAATTGAGAAATAGATGAAAAATCTTGACTTAAAGATACATTAACATTAGAAACAAGCATCCATCAGCAAAGCTGCTACAAGCCTACTCTAAACACGCAGAAAAAGGAAACTATTGGTACTAATGAAAAAAAATATTAAAAAATATTAAAAAAGCATACAACTAAGATGCTATAAATTTATATTAAAACATTTCACTACATACATTAAGACTAAACATACATATGGAAATTGCATGGAGGTATGTGTTGTCAACACAATAAGTAAATTTGAAAACTAGGAAGTATGAAAGCTTTTTTACTTGTGAAGCTTACAAAAGGATATGGCCATCATGTAAAAAGAAAATGTCTGAAATGCCACTATTTCATAAATAACCTCACTTTAACTAAAAGGAGGAACATGCAGAAGCAGATCTACAAAACCAAGTAAAACTGTAGGCCTATGAAACAAATAGGGAATAACAAAGGAAAAGCTTGGTAAAGATGGGGGGGTGGGAGGATTAGAACAGGAAAAAGGAATATATGGAAAAGAATGCATGAAATACAAAAATGCTATTCCTACTAATACTCATCTATGTGTATTAAGATATGGTTTTATAGAAACATATAGGTTCAAACCTGGTGGGTAATGCCCTCCCAATCTCAATATCCACTTCAGTTCCTTTAGTTCAAGGAAATTCTGGTAATCTCCCCCTCTAACATTAGGTGTTACAATTTCTAACACCCTGAACACAAAGGAGTGGTTAGGGAAACATTGCACGTGTTTTGCCAAAGCATTTTGTTCATTCATTTTCTTTATATCATAGGTATGATTGTAAATCCTATTTTTTAACTTACGCTTCGTGAGGCCTATATAAAATGCAGGGCAATGTACACACGTGGCTAAGTACACTTACCCTGAAGTATCACAGGTAGCAAAAAGCCTAGGTTTGAAGGTATATTTTATTTCTGGATGTACAAAAACTTGTTCCTTCGTAATAAACTTACAGTGGTTACAGCGTCTACAAGGAAAAGTACCCAAGGCTACATGAGGAATGGGTTTAGTAGAGATTGCTCTATCACAAAGCAATCTTTTAAGATTTTTGTTGTTTCTATATGTAAAATGTGGAACATTTCCTACAAGTTGTCGAGTGGGAGGATCTGTCATAAGTACCTTCCAGTTGTTATTTATTATTTCTCTAACGATACAACTATCATTAGTATAGGTGGTAACAAAACTTAACCTTTCAGTAGAAAAAGGTTGACGAGTGATATGTGTAGTGTGCAAACACGTATGCAAATTTAGTTATGTATAAATGGGAAAAGGATTATGTTTTCACCCATTCACTTTTCAAGCATGTTATAGCTTATTACCGTTTTGTTGACGATATCCTATTGATTTGGGAAGGTTCTATAGAAGATTTTCTTACTTTTAAAAGTTATCTAGAAACCACCACAACCTTCCTTAAGTTCACAGCACAAGTATCATTTGATTCTGTGAACTTTTTGGATACAACTTTGGATATAAGAAATGGCTCCTTGAATTCCACTCTGTTTAGAAAGACCTGCTGGAGGAATACTATATTACGCTATGATAGCATGCACCCACGGCATGTATTCAAGGGTGTAGTTAAAAGCCAGTTCATTAGACTCCAAAAAATTTGTAAGGACCCAATAAATTTGATATCTGAAGCAGACAAATTAGAACATCTATTTATAGATAGACATTATGATCCTAATCTAGTAAGAACAATTAGAATGCAACTACTCAAAGATGTAGAACCCTTTACTGGTATCACATATGCTCACCCTCACACTACACATATCACTCGTCAACCTTTTTCTACTGAAAGGTTAAGTTTTGTTACCACCTATATTAATGATAGTTGTATCGTTAGAGAAATAATAAATAACAACTGGAAGGTACTTATGACAGATCCTCCCACTCGACAACTTGTAGGAAATGTTCCACATTTTACATATAGAAACAACAAAAATCTTAAAAGATTGCTTTGTGATAGATCAATCTCTACTAAACCCATTCCTCATGTAGCCTTGGGTACTTTTCCTTGTAGACGCTGTAACCACTGTAAGTTTATTACGAAGGAACAAGTTTTTGTACATCCAGAAATAAAATATACCTTCAAACCTAGGCTTTTTGCTACCTGTGATACTTCAGGGTTAGTGTACTTAGCCACGTGTGTACATTGCCCTGCATTTTATATAGGCCTCACGAAGCGTAAGTTAAAAAATAGGATTTACAATCATACCTATGATATAAAGAAAATGAATGAACAAAATGCTTTGGCAAAACACGTGCAATGTTTCCCTAACCACTCCTTTGTGTTCAGGGTGTTAGAAATTGTAACACCTAATGTTAGAGGGGGAGATTACCAGAATTTCCTTGAACTAAAGGAACTGAAGTGGATATTGAGATTGGGAGGGCATTACCCACCAGGTTTGAACCTATATGTTTCTATAAAACCATATCTTAATACACGTAGATGAGTATTAGTAGGAATAGCATTTTTGTATTTCATGCATTCTTTTCCATATATTCCTTTTTCCTGTTCTAATCCCCCCCCCATCTTTACCAAGCTTTTCCTTTGTTATTCCCTATTTGTTTCATAGGCCTACAGTTTTACTTAGTTTTGTAGATCTGCTTCTGCATGTTCCTCCTTTTAGTTAAAGTGAGGTTATTTATGAAATAGTGGCATTTCAGACATTTTCTTTTTACATGCTGGCCATATCCATTTGTAAGCTTCACAAGTAAAAAAGCTTCCATACTTCCTAGTTTTCAAATTTACTTATTGTGTTGACAACACATACCTCCATGCAATTTCCATATGTATGTTTAGTCTTAATGTATGTATTGAAATGTTTTAATATAAATTTATAGCATCTTAGTTGTATGCTTTTTTAATATTTTTTAATATTTTTTTCATTAGTACCAATAGTTTCCTTTTTCTGCGTGTTTAGAGTAGGCTTGTAGCAGCTTTGCTGATGGATGCTTGTTTCTAATGTTAATGTATCTTTAAGTCAAGATTTTTCATCTATTTCTCAATTAATTGTCTACTTAAGTATATTGGTTCAATTAATTGTTGCTTGTTTAGCTGCTATATAAGAATACACAGTTGCACTACTGTTTTTCTGGTCTGAGGAAGCGTGCTGCAAAGTACGTGAAAGCACTTACCAAATAAATTCTTTATTTTATTCTGTCGTGCAGAGTCTGAAGTTTTATTTCTACCAAAGTTAAATCCATCTTAAGTTATTTAGACTATGTATTTTTTGTTTTATTGTGACTATTAAACACTTTCCTCTGATAACTTTAAAGTATATGTTTGAGCTTTTAAAGGAAATTATCAGATTTATACTTTGAGTGTTTACCAATAAAGTAATGTTTTGGTCAGGCATGCTAAAAATGTTTTGTGAAATAAATTCAAATTAATAAATGTTAACAAAACTAATATCCACACTCACCTTATTGATGAAGTCTTTCAAAATGTATTAATATAAATAGATGGTAATAATATTTCTCCCTAATGTTTATAATACAATGTATTTTACTGAATATATCATCAGAAGTTATATTTCATTTTTTGCCAGCATTTAAGTAATTACTTTGTTTGTTGTTATCTTACTTAAAGCATCAAGTTTGTTTAAGTAAACATTGATGAAAGTCATGGCATTTTATTTATCAAATGCATCCCTCTTCCTCCCATTTCCTACGCATAAGGATTTTCATATCTGTCATTTCTTATTATAAAATGAGTGAAATTATAGGTTAAAAACAAAAAAATAACTTATTGTGATTAATGATTACAAATTCCCTTTCCATATTTGTAAATTTCCATTTTATGGCATATGCTAAATTTTTTTAGATTTAAATGGCAATATTCTATTTTGTATAATCAGCAAAGGTTAAACTGAGTGATTATTGTGAATTTAATACTATTTGTTCAGAATGTGATTGTAATATTCTGTGACATTCTTAGCTCAGGCTTCTACTGTTTCCCTTGAACAACTTTGTCAGTTTGATGTCATGTATAAAACATTAGTTACCTTGGTAACAGCTTAAGTATTATATATGGTCAAGGTGGGTTACAAAACCACAATTCAAGTTAAAGCAATTATATGACTTGTTATGCACATTTGCTTATATGAGAAAATCATCATGCTTCCCCTAGATGTTCAATATAGTGTATGTCATTTATGACAAGTTAAAACAGTAGTGTTATTATACACAAGCCCATGTTATTAAACTGAGTGTCTATTGCCAATTTAATACTAATTGTTCAAAATATGATTGTTACATTCTGCGGCATTTCAAGTTCAGGCTTCTATTGTTTCCCTTGAACAACTTTGTCAGTTTGATGTCATGTAAAAATATTAGTTACCTTGGCAACCGCTTAAGTATTATATATGGTCAAGATGGGTTACAAAAACTACAATTCAAGTTAAAGGTATTACATGATTTGTTATGCATATTTACTTATATAAGAAAATCATCATGCTTTCCCTTGATGTTCAGTGTGGTGTATGTCATTTATGACAAGTTAAGACAGTAGTGTTATTATGCACAAGCCCAAGTTATTAAAACCTGTCTTTAATATCTAAATTCAGCAGACTGCTTCATCTTATATGATGATTATATATTTTATGTCTAGATTTACTAAAATCATACATTACATAACTATTGTGTGTGTTTTTTTAGCTGTTGCTTAGTTAATTGAGAGACACAATCTGCAATACTTATTCTTATTATTAGTTCCTTCCAAGCATGTTTATACAGTCCATAGACTTTAAATTATCAGACCCTTCTAGTTTCTTATTTGTTATAAGTATATTTCCATCCTTACATACACACATATCAGTACTTCAAGCAGGGGCAACAATGCCCATCCAGTTTTGCCAGAATACCATTCACTAGTTCATGTGGTGTGTTTCCAGGCTGTTCTTAAAATATCCAAACCAATATTTGTCCTGTTCCATTTTATTAGCCTATTCCCTGCAGTGGCCACTCTGCCATTGAACTACTCAACACACCCTCCATTCCCACAGATATTTCCATTAAGGAAATCTGATGACTCTCTAGCACTTTCTGGCAACCCCAAACACTCCTAAAATCAGCTATCCCCATATGCCCAATATGTCCAAGCAAGATCACCTCCCAGACCACTGCAAAGGGTACTGCACAAGACCAAGTCCTCTTAGTCTTTCTCAATAACTCAGACTTCCACTCTTATGTAAGTCCTTAATGTCTGTGGACCAAAATACATTTTAAATATAAAATTATGCTTATTATTATTATTATTATTATCAAGAATCAACTTAATGATCTAAACAAAGTGTTGGGAGACAATCAATATGTGTACATGTGGTTTAAAACAGACCTTATATATATATATATATATATATATATATATATATATATATATATATATGTATATATATATATATATATATATATATATATATATATATATATATATTTTTTTTTTTTTTTTTTACCAAAAACTTCATTGACGAGAATCATCTTGGAGGCTCCTCAGAGCCTTTAAGCATTATCATCACTCTGTCTCCAATACCATATGAAAACTGGGACCATATGTTTCTGTTAGTGTGTCTGTGTACTGCATAACAGATGCTCATGATGCACCTCAAGCAAAGCTTCACTTCACTGCAATGTCAAGGCTAAATTCCCTCCCTTTCAGTGAGGCAGCAGCCAGGAAAAGAACTGAGAGCAAACAGATAAAAAAATCTCCCAACAAGCAACCACAACAAGAGATAACACATTCTTCCAGCCTTCCCACCTCTCTCTCAGCAGATGTCTAAACAAACTATTCTCTTCCAAAATATCCCAAATCATAATTTTATCTACCCCTTCCCCTGGATCCAGGCTAAAACACCAAGTATCTCTTCCTAATACACAAGCATCAGTAAACCTTGATCACAAGCCGCAACCCACAGCTTCCTGGAGACAAAAACAGCAATATACAACAGCTGCCAGATACAGCTGCATCCACACACACACCATGTCAAGCTTAATCAAACAGCACTCACAGCTATGATATCTGTCATAATTGATATTAACTATGTTTATAAAGAATAACAATGACATTTGTACTAGCTGCCAGACATGGCTGCTTCCACGCCCACCATTTCAGGATTGATCAAACAGCACTTGAGGCTATGATACCTGCCATAATTGATATTAAGTATGTTTAGACAGAATAATAATGACATTTGTACTAGCTGTCAGACACAGCTGCATCCATGCACACCATATCAGGATTGATCAAACAGCACTCGTAGCTGTGATAGCTGTCATAATTGATATTAACTATATTTAGACAGAATAATGATGACATTTGTACTAAGAGCTTGCTACAATTATTTAACCAGGATATACATGACATTTATAAATCATATTTTAACTGAAGAAGGCATTAGTCTCCATGACAGCATCTTTTTCAAAACACTCAACTGTTACTGCTATTATATATTATGTTAATTTGTTACATTTGAGTCTGAACTCGGATGAATGGTACCTTGTTGAATTAGTTAATTCATTACTTAAATTATTATAAGTAAAATCAATGAAAAATGAACAAGATAAGTATTCATTGAGTTCAAGTAGGGGAATAGAAATGTCTATATTTTTATTACATGTTGCATTGTTTGGATTATATATAATATAAATAGTAACTCATGATGACCTACCTTTGTTTGTGAAGAATTATTGGACTCTTTGAACATTCTGAATAAATCATTACTGTTTCTCAGTTGTTTAGGAAACCCTCTTTTTCAAATCAAAACAGATGACAAGTGATGTACTATATCATTGATTACTTTGAGAGATGTAGTTGTAAGAGGTTTTTTTTTGGGGGGGGCAGCTATCTTGGAATCAGTTTTTGTTTCTTCTTTCTAGCATCAGTCCAAGGATTTCTTGCTTTTATTCTTTTAAGAGTATGGGCCATCCATTCCATTTCTTCTGGGACTGACAATATGTTGCTGTTTTTGATGAATATAGTAGCTTCTTCTAAATCATTAAAGGTTCTCGTCTCATTGGCAAAAGTATTTTTATCTTGCCTGGAAAGGCCAGCTGTGCTTTAATGTTGTTTTGTTTCAACAGTTTTATTATTGTCCAGACTTTTTTCCATTTGTTCTAGTATTCTGGAAGAATAATCATTGTCAAACCTTATCAGGCTTTGATTGTATTTTAAGGGTGATTTTCTCCAAGCAGATTTTAATATTAGTTCCTTGTCCAGAAATTAAAGACATTTTATAACTATGGACCTAGGTGGAGCATTTGTTGAGTTATAACCAGGTTTCCTCAGTGCTCTATGCGCCCTTTCAATTCCAAATGAAAGTCTCTCTTTCAAGTCTAAAAATTCAGGAATCTAGGTTGTTAAGAATGAGATAATTCCCTGGATTTACTAAACTTCCATGCAGGACTAGCTTAGTCCTGCATGGAAGTAGCTGTTTAGGAGCAGGACGGCAGTGCACCATGCATATTAATGAAGGCAAGCTGCATGGGCTCCTAATCTTACACAGAGTGTGTAAGAGTGCAGGGGGCATGTCTGAGAGCATAGCTTTGAGAATATACATGCCCTCACAATGAAGAACACCAGAAAGGCCAAAGGAATGAGTGAGATGACTCATAGGTGTCCGCATATCCCCAGCAACATCCACCCATGTGTACAACAGCAATAGTACATACAAACCAAATAAACAAAATTTTTTTTATTATGAATCCAATTAAAGCTAACCATAGGTGCGTGGGTTTGCCCATCGCTTAGCTACGGTTAATGCAGCTTAAATGGCTGCAATGGATAACAAGGAAAATATATGCCAATGAAGCAGTATAACAATAGTGTAGTGGGCAGAGCATTCGCCCTACGAGCAGGTATTCCCAGTTCAAGTCCCACTGCAGCACATTCGATTTTCCATGTCAAATCATGTTATGACCAATATTTTAGTTGCCTAACCTACTAAATAACATATATTTGTGAACTGGAGTACTGCATTAAATGCAAATGTGAGGTGTCAGTGTCATAATGCTGAAAAGTCCACAGATAATCACATGTGCCCCATACAGTATATGTATACAGGAATCATGGATACAAATGGAAGGTAAAATGTGTAATGAATGATAACCCCACACAGCTTCCAAATCTCTCTTCTTCCCAAGAACCATTAGATATTACTGTCTAATTCAGTGGAGTTGTAAGTGGGAGTAAGCACTAGTAAACTAGTGTAAGCACCAATAAGCATATTTAAGCACTAGTAAGAGAGTTTAAGCCTGTTTGTGCAGGAGTTAGCAATGCACACACAGGTTAAACAATATTGAAGCTAACTCTCTGTAAGCATCATTAACCGGAGGTTAGCATTGCTTACCCTTGCGCAAACATGCGCAAACCCACTTACAACTACTCAAATGTGCCTTAATCACTCTGTATTCAATGGCCCTTGTTCTGCCCAGCAACAAAATAAACAGCCTTGCAGGTCTTGAACTCAGGACCCTACACCCTATAGTCACAGTAGTTAACCACCAAGCCATCACAGCAGTACAAAAGAATGAGGTATCGCCAAACAAATCCTTACTATAGTATAATAAAACTGAACCTGTGAAAGGAATCAGAATACAGTCATCTGTTCTATAACCCACTATGTAACATAAATATGTGAACTGGAGCACAGCAGTAAGCCCAGATGTGAGTTGTAATTGTAATAGAGTGCTGAAGTCCCCAAAAAAACACAAGGACCCCATACAGTGTACGTACATATGAATCATGGATACCAAACATATATTTAAGATGTAAGGAATAATAAATCAATGAAAAAAAGAAAATATAATGCAAAGACTATTGTAAGCAATGCTAAGCATTGCACAGGCCAGCTTAGGAGGTGTAAGCAATGTGTAGGCCAGCTAACTCAATGTGCCCAGTGTTATACCCCTTTAAACAATGCCAACCTTAGGTACGCAGGATTGCCCATTGGTTAGCCTTTTTAAAACCAGCCAATCATGGCAAAGTGTGGGAAATTGGCCCTACTTAAAGTCAACAGGCAGGAATACAACACATAACTGGTTGTAGCTTCCGCTTTCAGGCACCATGGTAGAAAGGGTAGAGGGTGTGCACTTCTGGGCACAGCGCTAGGGCATCCAGGAGTCCAGAGTCATGGCAGGACCCCTTGTCAAAGACCATGAGCAGAGACTGCTGCAGGTCCAGTACTAGGGTTCCCAATATAAGGTGGAAGCCTGGGACAATCTTGCCCATGACCTCAACAGTTCCACTGGCATTCCCCAAACTGGTGAGTAGGTCAGGCATCACTATGCAGACCTGAAGTGGCATAAGGGGGACCTCTTGGAGCAGTGGATCCAAGAGGCTAGAAAGGCAGGGGCTGTCCAAGCTGTGTGTAAGTATCACTCCACTATGTGTGTAATAATTGCCAGCTCATGTATATCATGGATAGGTATGGCTAAATATTCCTCTTATGCCCTTCATAGCTGCAAGTGAGCAGGCCATGAACCAGGAAGCCTATGGCTGTCGCCTGGAAAGGTTGCAATGCGAGGCAGGTTAGTAATACTCTTGCATGTACTGTCATAGGAAATAAATCTAAAAGTATTAGTAAATTAATTGCCAGTATAAAACCTGTATTGTTTAAGGCAAGTACTGCATACACCAGAGAATATGGCAGGAAGAGTCTCATATAGTTTGTATGTAAATAAAAGCATAATAGCCTGACAATAAAGGTCTAACTGCTGGACTGCATGTGTATACACTGGTATCATATGGTAATGTAGATATGCAATCACGTAATAGTACTGTTGTATTAAGCACTGTTGCCCACACTGTGCACCATAAATAGAATGTGTAGTAATGCCTGTATATGACTGGTGTAATCCCCAAAGGTCATTTAGTACAACTGAGACACACATAGATGTGAACTGTTATATTTTTAGCACACACAGCCATAGTTCGAATCCTGGCAGTGGCAGTAGTCTGCATACACAACCATACCCCACAACTGTACAGATATGTACAGAATGTCCAGTAAAGTGGCCCATATCTGTTGCCTGTCAACCTGTCCCCCTGTGAAATCAGTGGGATGATCCCAGATGTATAAACAGCAAACAGGAAATACAACTGATTGACACACATTTATGAGAACAAAGCTGGCACACTAGCAACTTTCCAAACTTTTCTGAGAGTAAGAAGCCACGTATGTCTCATTTACACCCACATATTGTCAAGCTGTGGCCAGAGTGTGTACGTAACAGAGTGAGATGTATGTGCATAATAGTAATGCGAAATCTGGTACTATATATGGCAACGTTCAGGTAGTGCTAACAAACATTTCTCCCACAGGTCTGTCAGATATGAACACACTGCCTAGAAATGCAAGAATGATACCTGGTACTGGTACTGTTTACTGTAGTATTGTATGACATTGTGACTGATGCAGTTACTCAGAATAATAAGGTATTACTCATCACTGCTATCCACACTGTCCTACAAAATATAACTGTCTAGGAAATCCCGCATAAGAGGGTTGTAATACAAGGTCATAACGCAAAACCACAGGAGAATTATAAGACAGAAAGCAGATAGGAGATATACAACAATATCTATATAGCACACACAACTCTGATGGACAGTGTTTTAGTTGTAGCAGACACAGCCATGGTCTGAATCCTGGGAGTGGAAGTAGGCTGCATAAAGAATCATACCCCACAACTGTACAGATAAGACCAGAATGTCTAGTATATAGGCCCATATATGCTGCCTATTACCCTGTCCCCCTGGGAAGGCAGTGGGATGATCCCAGATGTTTAGGCATCAAACAGGGAATACAACTGAATGTCACACATCTATGAGAACAAACCTGTCACTCTAGCAACTCCCGAAACTGTTATGCGAGTAATAAGCCAAGTAAGTCCTATCTACACCCCCATGTTGTCAAGCTGTGACCAGAGTGTGTACAGTAACAGAGTGAGATGCATGTGCATAATACTAATGTGTAATCTAGTACTTTGTGTGACAACATTCAGGTATTGCTAACAATCATTGCTCCCACAGATACATCGGATATGAACACTGTGCTGAGAAATGAAAAGCTTGATACACTGTACTGGCACCGTTTACTCTGGTATTGTATGAAATTGTGAGTGTTGCAGTTGCTCTGAATAATAAGGTATCACTGATCACTGTCACCCACTCTGTGCTACATAATATAACTGTGTATGAAAGCCTGTATAAGAGTGTGGTAAGCCACTAAAGGTTGAAGAGGGCAATAGTCTGGCTATGTCCCGGTTAACCTGCTTATGGTCAAGACATGGCCAGAGTCTGTGCGTAAAGAGATAGACAGGTATGTGCACAACATCAACCTGGAATCTGACAGTATGTGTAGAAACAATTAGTGTTAACAAACATTTCCTCCACAGGTATATCAGGTAAGAGGTGTATACTGCAGGTAAAACCAGTTCATGTATAAAGATGATGACCGCCATATCACTGTCCAAACTAAGGCAATAGGGTAGTGTAGTAATACTTGTAAGGTACAGATAACAGCACTGACTAGGAAAGTAATGTGAACTACAAGAATACATTAGTTGTTAGTTGACATCTTTCTCTCCCCTCCACCATATCTCCAGCAATAAACTAAATACCTGCCTCAACTGGTATGTAATGACTTCACTGTTCTGTTGGGACAGATGTCCTATTGGTTGATAATTATTTAAATCTGTTTCCATGTATGTGCTATGTTGAAATACTCCAACATTGGTGGCATGGTGCCATCAGTGTACTGGCATGCTGTTGTTATTACCACTGTGGTTCCATATATGCATGTGTTCCGTTTGCTATGCAACTGTTCCATATCTGGTGTCTGGGTTAATGGAAATATCTATGCATGCTTTATACCTAACTCTGGAATGTGTTGACTATTACTAACCCACATATGTTGCTACACCATAAACACCATAGCACATATGGGAATGTGGGTCCCAGCAGACCCACCTGTCCCACCTCAGCTGGCAGTGGCAGTGGGCACCACCACATCTGGAACCCAAGCCAGGACCTCCTTGTCCATTGGTCCTGTACTACCTTTGTGTGAAACTGTCTCAGGGGATGGGGCTCACCCCCCCCAGGAGCGGGTGCGGACAGGATGTCACCCATTGCCAGGTCCGGGTCTTGGTGCATATAGAGCTCAATCAACATGTTGCAGATCTATGCCATCTCAAGGGCCACATGTCAAGACTAGAGGGTCGGACTGGTTCTTCGACTCAGCCCCCAGCACAGCCACTTTCGGGGCTGAGAAGGTGCAGTGGTGACTGCCCATGGGTGGGGATCTCAGCCCCACTGTTTCCACTAGGGGGCTAATGGGCTTCCGATTTCCCAACACCCCTCCCCATCAAGGTGTTTACCCCCACATGTGTCATATACCGCCCCTGTATGCGTCTTGTTTATTTTGTCTGTTAACCTACCCAACCTACCTCCTCACATATACCTACTATCCCTCCCCAACATCCCACTCTCACCTAAATAAAAAGGGCAATCTGTTTCCCCCAAAAAATATTGCTCCCCATACACAGCTATCCATTTCGCACATGCATCCACTGGACACATGTAA